>NW_005871899.1:157996-159737 GCF_000147115.1 Myotis lucifugus
CCTAGTGAGTCATTGATAGTAATGTAGAATGTCTGCTTCTAGTTTTCCTTATATTTTGAAAAAGAAAAAAATTTTAAAAAATCAGCAGTATTTTAAAGAGTCATAACAACAGTAATCATCTTCACTTCATTTAGTCCCAATACCCCATTTATTTGTTTATCCTGATTATTTGCCAGTATTTTCATAAATTCAGTTATTCCTTGAGTTCTATACTTCTTCATTCAGTTTCAAAAAATGTGACCTGCTTAGAACCCTTAATCTGGGAATAAGTCAGAGTTCTTTTCATGGATTTTTCTAAAGATGTAACATATTTGAAAAATGCAGTAGAGTAAAAGAATAACTTTCTATGAATGACAAAACAAAGTGGCATGGGTATAGATTTGATTATAATGCAATTGATAAAAAAAACTTTGCTTGTTTAGTAAGCTTTAACATTTTAAGACAATAATTTTTGGAAAATAATAATTACTGTAAAATGAGCGAGAATAATATTATATATATATATAAGTACATGTATATTTAGATTCAATACATAATTTCAATTATAGAAGAACAAATAATATGGAAGATGTTAAAACATTGTCCATGGCTTCCTGTATTGAGCATTGGAAATAATTCATAAACTTCCAATGTTTGTGCCGCAAATATCTGGAGTCCCACTGCCAGACGCCCTCACAGGGAACCATCCCTCTTGGCTGGACTGGTGTCGCTGACAAGTGAACTGTTACCCCTGAGAGCTTCCTATTTGACCTTTTCTTTGAATCTTGGTGGGTGGGTCCCTCATACAGCAGGTTGAAATCTTTAGAACATACATTGTAATAAAAGCATATGTACACAAATAGATCAGCCATTTTTATTTTTTAATTTACCTAAGCTTCCCATGTAATTTCAAGCATGTAAAATAGGACTAATTTAGTTTAAAAACATTCCTTCAATAAGGATACAGAATAAATCCTTGAAGTAGTCCAGGGCCCATTAGAATTAACTCAAAGTCATTCTTTTGTTTAAATTACAGTGGTTCTCAACCTTCTGGCCCTTTAAATACAGTTCCTCATGTTGTGACCCAACCATAAAATTATTTTCGTTGCTACTTTATAACTTTAATATTGCTACTGTTATGAATCGTAATGTAAATATCTGATATGCAGGATGGTCTTAGGCGACCCTTGTGAAAGGGTCGTTCAACCGCCGAAGGGGTCGCGACCCACAGGTTGAGAACCTCTGGTTTAAAAAGTCTCTTAAACTGGAAACTTTGTGAAGGTTGCAAATATACATACACAAAAGCTTACAACCTGGACGTTTTGTAAATCGAAGTAAAGCAAACACAGACTTATGGAAATAACTCTGAAAGACATTAATCATACTTAGAAACAGTTTTAATATTAAATATTTTGTCCAGACTACAGAATTCGCCTTAATTTACATAAGTATTTAATCTTTTAGGGCAAAAAAAGACTAAGTGCTAGTAATGCCATCTGGAGGCTGAAAATTCACCATACATATCACATAGATGAACACATCACATACAGACCATACACATAATTTGAATTACTAATTTTTACAGAGAAAATGCAAGAATTTTTTTACAAAGTTAAAACGTTCACAAAATTTTATAGCCTGTACCCCCTTTTACAAACCTTTCTCCACTTTCACAAACCTTCTTACCCATTCAGAAATCACTGTCCTTACAGAAAATTACATTTGTCCTTTTTCTTCAAATATGACTCTCCATACCTCAAGC
>NW_005871899.1:169691-172743 GCF_000147115.1 Myotis lucifugus
ATACTATTCAGTAACATACAGACTAATTAAAGAAAATGTAATGAAATACTCTTAAACATAAATTTAATTTAGATTCTATAAAATTTAACTCTACAATCCTTCAGAGCCTTGAGCAAGTCTGTTTCTTCTGGGCCTGGGTCGTGTTACTACGAGTCATAGTTTGGGAATAATTAGTCTCTCAGGAGCCATCTGCTCTAAGGATGTGACGTTCTTGAGGCCCAGGACAATGGGACTTTGGGGGAAATTGACCGATGAGCATTGGGGCAGGGACCCTTTAGGTCAGGGCTGCCCCTGGGAACCCACATTTCATTTAACTTCATCTCCCACCAGCACATGGACAAAGCGTGGTCTTACGCGCCCCCTGGTGTCCACGTTGCAGAATGCTGTAGGGTCTAACCAGCAGCAGGCAGTTCCTGAACCCTGAGTGCCACCTGCACCTGGACAGAATGTCCACCCTGCTCCACGCGCACTGAGCAGCATTCTGAGCATCTCCTCGGTTGGCCTACAGCACTGAAGAGGCGACAGGAAATTTCCCAGGGCCCGGGGTCTACACTCATCTCCTCCACAGGCACCGCTTCCAAATCTCCTCTGGGGTCAGAGCCTCTCCCCGCCCACAGCCCCTGAGCTGTGGTTCAGCTGGGCTTTTTCCTGATGCTCTTCTGTCTCACCAGAGCCCAGAAGCCATTCTTTCTGACGCCCGAAGGCTGAACAAGGTTGTGGAGACAGCCTGGCTTCTCCTTTTACATCAGTCCTCTTCAGTGCTCTGAACCCCCTGGGGAGGATGGACTACAGCCTTGTACGGCACCCGCCATGACACAAGCTACACTGTCTCAGGACAAATGGGTATTCACTGTGGACCACACCCAGCATCCCTGCTCTCAAGGAGATCACCCTGTAGGTTGACACAGAGAGAAAGGAAATTCGAATGGAGTCTGATGAGACCTACCGCTGACCCTGAGGGCCATAAGCACTGAGAACGTGAGCCCATCGCGGGGACATTGCACAGGCTCTTTAGGATGCGATTCCTAAACCAGAAAGATGAATAAGTACTTGTCTGCCCTCTTCATCCTGATTTCACAATGGCAGCCGATGAAGGCCTGTGAAATTAAATGAGGTCTGGGAAATAGGGGGGCAGGTCTACCTTAGAGGCCCATGGTGAGGGCAGTGCACTTGCGCACACTAGCAATGGGTCTGGAGGGACAGCTGCCTGCCTTGCATGGAGCGTCTCCTTACCTTGGAAGCTCAGAACTGTGTTCTCAACAGAAGCTGTTTCTTATTTCAAATTACACTTTTCAGTTTGGCTCTACTTTGCAGGGTGCTTTCTAAGTTTCACAGCCATCCTCCAAACTGGAGGCAGAGGGTGTTAGAAATGAGGGACGGGGGCTGGAGAGAACTGGGAGGAGAAAAACAAGGGAGATAGGAGGGCAGGCCCAGGGCCTGGTGTGGGACGACTGTGCTAGTGACCTATTGCTGAGAGTTACCCCACACTAGAGACTTAACCAACACACACTTATTAGCTCACACTTCTGTGACCAGAAATCCCTTATGGCTCAGCTGGGACTTCTGTGGTCTCACCAGAGGCAGGATCTGTGTCACTGAGGGTCCGTGCTCACTCGGGGGAGGTGGGTCTTTGGGATTCAGTTTGGATGGAAGGCCTGACTTCCTTTCTATCTGTTGGTCTCATTCAGTGCTAGATCATATCAGTCTCTCCAGATAGCTACTCACAGCACAGAGACTTATTCCTCAGTGGGGAGAGAGAGAGAGAGAGAGAGAGAGAGAGAGAGAGAGACCAGATCAGAGTGAGCAAGTGGGCAAGCAGCAACTTTTTAAACACTTTTCAGTGTAGGAAGAGACCAACCAAAGAACTTGTAATCATATATACATAACCCAGGGACACAGAAAATAGGGTGGTGAAGGCCTGGCGAGGGGGGCAGGGATCGACTAGAAGTGATCAATGGGGAAAAAGGGGGACATATGTAACACTTTCAACAATAAAAATTTTAAAAAATAAATAAAATGGATTGCTTTAAAATTATTAGTTTTTTTCAAAAAATTGAGAGAGGAGAGAGAGAGAGAGTGAGAGAGAGAGAGAGAGAGAGAGAGAGAGAGAGAGAGAGAAACATCAATGTGAGAGAGAATCATGAATTGGTTGCCTCCTGTGTACCCTGACTAGGGATCAAACACACAACCTCAGTATGTGCCCTGATAGGAACCGAACAGCAATCCTTCAGTGCACAGGATGATGCTCAACCACTCTGGCCGGGCCAGGCACTGACTTTTAGAACCAAATCATGGAGGTCATGTTGCATCCCTTTGCCGTCTTCTATGGAGTCACTACTGACACCCACACTTACGGGGAGGCACACATTCACACCACATGAGGAAGGTGGGGACCATGGGGAGTCACTGAGGAGAGAACCGGTGACCACAGAGGTCCATGCCTTGCCCAGGATCACAGACGGTCAGAATGCAGGGCCTGTGACAAACCCTGCTGTGTCCTCAAAGGTGGTGTCCTAGGTCCCCCCAGGTTTCCTCAGGGCTCTGGAAAAAGCTGTGCTGGTGGAATCGTGTGCAGACATGGAGATGGCATGGGGGAGACGGTGGGCACTTGGCAGCCTCTACTGTATTTGTCTGAAAAGTCGACCAGATCTGGAAACACAATGGTGCACCTCTGTCCACAACCCACCCGCAGTGGAGAAAGCCGGGTCCCCTTATGCTCGGCTCATGGTTTAGTAGTTGTGGATCACACCCTCATTGGATAATTGGGAAACTGAAGCCCATAGTCAGGCAGTGATTGGCCAGGGTACTTGACATTCAGAGCCCAGAGTTCAGGAATGCTCAGACCTTCTAGGCCAAGGCTCCCACCTCCCACAGAGTTGGTCTGGAAATTAGAAATCCTGACATACTGGCAGCTCCTGCCTGTTCCTCCCTATGTGGGGGCCGTTGTGTTCTGGGATCCAGAAAGCGAGCTCTGGCATGTACACACACTCTCTCTCTCTCTTTGTCTCTCTCTCTCTTTCTCTAGATTTGATGAACTTGGGTGGGATTAGAA
>NW_005871899.1:173389-186020 GCF_000147115.1 Myotis lucifugus
GAGAGCTTTTTTGGACGGGTCCGACGTTTGTTCAACCGTCGTCCCCGACGTATCTATCCACTTCCGAGCTTTGGGTCTCAGGTAACACAAGGTGGCCTGGGTCAGACCTATTCAGGCCAGGCCAACTCTGTGCGCCATCCCTGTGCAGTCCACATCCCCTCCCCTTCATGTGTTGGGAAGAGGGACCAGAATGGAGAAGCCTGGGGCAGGATCAGCTTTCCAGGCAGTGGATCTCCTAGAGGTCCCGCTGTGATCAGACCCCAGGACAGGGCAGGCAGGTGGAGATGGGCTTCCAGAGGGGTCCCTTCTCTGTGCCAATGGGAATCCCAGCCCTCAGACTGTTGCACCTTTTCCTCTGCAGTGGAGGTCTCAGCAGATCACACTGTGTGTGTGTCTGGAGTGGAGGGTCACAGGGGTAGAGAACCAGCAAAACAGGGCTCTGAGGCTTTTCTCCTCATGACTGGTAACTGTCTTTACAGTCCCCAGTCCCAGTTCTGAGCTCCGAACAGGAGAACATAGAGGAGCTGACTGATGGGGTTCTCAACTCCATGCCCCTGGAGGAGGCACAGGTGCCCCATACATCGTGCAGCGTGCAGCACGGCTGCAGGGTGAGTACAGGTGCTGAGGTGACCCAGACTCCAGGGTCCCATGTAGTCAAAGGGAGCCCTGGGTTCCAGAAGCTGCCATGCTACTCCCCTAGGTCCCTCCTAGAGTCCAATTTCCAAAGGAATCTGTGGACCGTATCCTCTCCACAACCCACTCTCACTGTCCAGCCCCTTTCAGATGAGATGCAAAGTCACTGCCCACAAGTTTTAGGAATATCAGAAGAGAGACTTTGTTCCATTTCCCATCATGTTTAGTCAAGAGTATTTTTGCATTTTTCTACAGATTTTCCCTTTTTAATGCCCATCTCCAAGTGTCCATGATGGCCTGACAATCCTTGCACACCTTCTCCCACTCTTACACATCATCATGATTAGTGGGAAAGCTTTCCCCAAAAGGACATGGGGCTCAAGGTACCAAGTCTGTTGCTTTGCCACTTGCTGCCCCGAGGACCACATCCCTGTGGCCCCTCCAGGTCAGGGGTTGGGGCCTCCCTGGGCTGCACAACATACCAGGAGGGGGACCTGTTATCAGGGCTGGTTATCCAGCTATTCACTGTTGTGGGACCTGGATGTGACCCCCTCCTGTTGTCTTGTCAACAGTGCTGCTCTGAACAACCCACTTGTCCTAATATCCAGATCCTCTCAACCCAGGAAAACCCTCTGTGTTCCCATCTTAGAATGGGATGTTCTGTCAGAAATCCCGGGGTGACCTTGTTAACACAGGGAGGTGCTGTCCATCCTCTACTAAGAAATGACTAAGACACCAATGTGTCTCATCATAACTCACCTCCAAGTCTACGTTGCCTGCCGAGAACCTTTTCTCTTGTCCATGTAGAAAACAAGGAAACCTGTGCAGAATTTTTATGAGTTTATTTGAGCCAAAGTGTAGACAATTGCGGTGAAGCAAAATCTCAACCGAAGGAGATAATTACGCTCCGGAGAACGGCAGCTTTGCACCTCATTGTATACATCACAATCAAACGTGGAGACTTGTGTGGGTCCCATGAAATCCATTGTTGATAGACGAGGGAAGCAGGAGAAAGCACAGCAGGGAGGTCTCTGGGCCTGGATAAGAGGTAAAATGATAGACACGCACATCTCTCACTGAGGTGTGTGCGGGACAGTTAACAGTGAACTCAGTAACAATGAGGGATGTGTGGTCTCTGCAGAGAGCAGAGCGGTGCCTGTGCTCTGAGGGGTCTGATTAAGGAGGAAAAATTACTTTGACATCCAGAAATATATTGTTATGGATACAAAAAGACAATAGACAGGCTCAGTTAAGATAAAGATTGACCTTTTTCAGGGAAGATGACAGCCTAGGACACCACTACCCACCAGAAGCTGCTTTTAGTTAAAACACACACACACACACACACACACACACACACACACACACACAAACACCACTTTAATGTCAGACCATCCTTTGGGGTTACTTTAGGTCTCTGAGTTTGCAAGGCCGCCAGGTTAGCATGAGGTCCCTATGATCACTCCTGTCCCACCTCTTGCACCCCTCACTGAGTGCTTGGGATTCGGTCTGAGCTGCAGCCCCCAACCCACCTGGCAGTTTATGAGCTGCCTCTGATGGCATGTGTCCCCTCTCCCCACACAGGATGGAAATCAGACCCCCATCTCGGCACCCGCGGGCCTGGACAGCATGCCCTCCGCACTCAACACACAGGTGCCCATGAACTTGTTTTCCACCTGGGAGGTGGAATGCTCCAGCCCCACCTGCCTGCCCAGGCTGTGTAGCCTCAACTTAAACAAGCTGCTCATCTACAAGCAGCTGGAGAAGGAGCTCAGCGCTGTGATGATCAGTGTAAAAATACAGGGCTCCAAAAAGATCTTGAGGTCGGATGAGATTCTGCTGCCCCCTAGTTGTCAAGGGAAGATCGACCTGGCGCTGAACTTTGCCCTGCAGTACCCTCACAACCTAAAGAGAGAAGTCAAGCAGCTGCAGATCCTGCTGCAGCAGAAGCTGCCCCTTAACAACCAGACTAGCCTGGGTTACCGGACGCTCGCCATGGGCACCATCAACATGGCTGAGGTAGTTCAGCGACCCCTCGAGGGTGGCCGGATGCTGAGCCTCCATAGCACCATCACGGAGGCACCTGCCCACGTGGCTGAGGTCAACATCGCCTTCCTGTCCAGCCAGCCCCTCGACCCCGAGGACAGCACCCAGCAGCCCGGCCCCAGGGCCAAGTCCCGGGTTCATTACTCAGAGATGGAGTATGAAATATTCTCAGATCAGCAGGGCCGCTATGATCCCGGGCACTGGCAGGACCAAGAGGAGGAGGACGTCGACTTTGAGGAACCCAAAAAGCAGGGCCAAAGGGTAGGAAGATCGCCACTCACCACCTGGCAGCAAGATGCCAACGAAAAAGTGAGGGGGTGGCTCCGGAGGGTGCAAGAGTGGGAGGAGGTCCTGGACTCAGAGCAGGAGTCTTCGGATCATTTCCCTGAGGTGGCGGAGGACCCGAATCTGCTCTATGCCTCAATAGAGAACCGTGACAGTGGCCCATGAGAGGGTCCTCAGGACCGCGAAGCCCTGGGTTCGGCCATACTTTGAAGACCTGTCCCAGCCCACCTGGCAGATGGAGGCTAGACCACCCACAGTGCCAGCGCCAGGAGGAGCCTCCAGGTCCACCCAGGAGACGGAGAAGATGAGCCCCAAGCAAACAGCGGGCGCATCACGAAGACCGAGTCTCTCCTCATCTTCTCCACCAGATCCAGGGGGAGCAGGCGGGCTGCTGGGGCTGGAGCACATCCCCGAGGAGCTGCAGGAGGCACAGCCATGAACAAGGGGGCCAACAGCCTGGACATCAAGCACTGCCCCCACCTGCTGAGCCAGCTGCAGATCCTCAGGAAGACGGTGTACCACCAGCTGAACCACCTCTCATCTCTGACAACCAGCTGCCCCAGAACATTCTCCTCCTCAGCGGCTCCAACTGGCAGGGGCAGTTCCCGCATTTGTCCTGCAGCAACACATGCTGCCCGGGCTGTGCACCTGCTCCAAGGCTGAGGACCAGGCGGCCTTCAACACCATCCTCCGCTAGATACAGAGATACCATCATTACTATGCCCAGCCCTCCAACCTGTGAAGATCGTGGTGTTAGGGGCACAGCAGGACTTCAGTCTGGTGCTATGTCTCTTCCTGAAGCTGCTGTCCTACAACCTGTGCCCCTGTCCCCCTGGCTGGGCTACATGCACTTCCTGCTCATCCAGCTGGGTTCCCACCTCATGTCCAGTTTCCCTGTGTGCCCGACCGACTCAGCGCTGGCCTCCCACGGGAGCACCTGACAGAACACGGAGGCTGGTTATCGAGCTCGGAGCCCACCTGGAAACCATCCCAGTGGCCCCAGCACTACCCTCTTGTGGTGTCCAATAAACTCCATCCTCACAAGGCAGAACAGAAGAGAAAAACCAAGGACCAGTGTGGTACTGACAACCTGGGCTCACTGACTGGACAAACTGCACAAATACCAGGTGCCCACCTTCCTGTCAGGGACCCCACATTTGTCCCCACCTTCCCGTGTTGTCATAGAGCATTTGCTACAACAGGTGTGGGACCAGCCTTGTTCCAGGTGAGTCCCTGCCCCTGCACAGCACAGTGGTCATTTGGCCACCTGTTTGCTGTGAATCTTCAGGTCACTGCATGTCTCTAAGTGATTGTTCCCCAGAATGCGACACCCAATAGGGTTATTGTAGGGCCTCAGTGGGGTGCCTTGCGTGCCTGGACACTGGAGAGGTCTGCGGGAGGGGCTGTGTTTCAGCCAATTGGTCATTTTCTCTTCCTGTTGACAAAGTCTCTGCCAAATTTGTGATTCTCCTCGGGGCCCAGGGCTAAGCACGTTTCTCATTAGATAAAGAGATTGGAGATTCCATTATGGGTCCCGGTCCTGGGTGAAGCCAGATCAGAAACCTCAGGGTTGAGTGGTGGAATTCAGACTCACCCAGCTGTCTGAGATGGGGCTGGTTTGGGCTCATTCACTCAGCAAATATATGAGAAGCCCTGCCGGGTACAGACAGGTCTCTAGGCACTGACCATAATCCAGTGCTCAGAGCAGATTCCCAGCCTGCACTCCAGAGCTTCCTTCTAGTCGGGAGCTATTCAGTCACACCAGGCTGCACAGGCTCGTAGTGTCCACAGGACACCCAATGTGACGTCCTCCTGGCCTCTCCCTATGGCTGCATCTTCCCGTATTGTGAAGAGGACGGTGGACCTCTGTTCAGCAGAAAATATGGGTTTTGGATCAGAGTCCTGCGGGGAGTATGGGGCCTGAATTCCAGGACATGGCTGAACCCTGGATCCCACTCATGGTGGAATTTCTGCAAGAGGGCAGAGGTCTGAGAGCTTCTCCTAGGAAAAAGGGCCGGAGTCAGAGAGCTGTGCATGTGGACATGGGTGGTGTGGGTGAGTGGGGACACAGTGAGCCCCTCAGAAAATTCGTACCATTCCACTCCTAATCTCAGCCCTGCCTGCACCCCTGTCCAGGGACCGTGCTCACTAATCTGGTAGAACCTCCTCAGTGGCAGCTTCTCTGTTGCTCTCTACCCATGGGAGTTAAATGTCAATGGAGGAGAAGAACCCCACAGGGAAGCTAGTGAATTAGGAAGCACGTAGGTGCAGGAGCCAAAGTCTGAGGTGTTAGGAGGTCTCTGGGCAGCCAGAGGTGCGGAAAGATTGTCTTTGTTCGCTCATTGGTCAGTTATACCTGGAGCACCTACTGTGTGCCAATGAGTGGCATGAACAGAGTGGACACAAGCCCTTCCTGTCCTCACGAAGGTGCCATTTGGGGTGGAGGGTAGTGGGAGGGAACAGGGACACTTAGAGAGCATGTCAGATTCCCTTGAAGAAGGGGGCAGGTGGCTCCCTCATTGATCCAGAGTTGTTAGGAGGGCTTTTTGCCAGACCCTCCTGGGTGATCAGGCACGTCTCTGCCAGGACTGCCAGGTTGAAGGTGGACAAGGCGTAGGTCTGGCTTCTGGATGGGCAGGAGCAGCAGGCACAGGGCCCGAGGGTCTCTGATTGGTGCTCTGGGAGGGCTGTGGGAAGGAAAGGCCAGGACTCAGACTCTGCTTCCAACTTCTTTCTTCCCCCTGGCCATCTCCTGCATCCTGGACATCTGGCTGGACCAGTACCCTGAACATTTATTCAGCCGCCAGACTTTCCCAGCCTGATGATGTTATTCCCCTCCATAGAGCTCACCTTTCCAGTCTCAGACCTGCCAACCCAGGCCCAGTATCTCCACTCACAGCTGGAGCACCTGAGCCCACTGAGGTGGAGACACAGGAGGAGTATGAGTGGGTGGTGTGTGAGGGGAGGGCACGTGGCTGGGCCACACAGAGAAGAGCTCCCAGAGGCCCGGCTTAGGCAGGAGCACAGAGCTGCTCAGGTCAGTGCCCAGGGCCTGCAGTCTGGAGGACTTCCTGGGGTGGGGGATTGAACTGGGACTTCAGTGATGGAGATTGGAGGTTGCCTCCTTGGAAGGCACACAAAGGCAGTCATGGTGGTAACATGTTCTTTTCCTGGATCTACAGAAGCAGCTCCAGAGCAAGATCCAGAAACACCTAAAGAGGAACCGCCAACTCTGGTGCCCTCTCCTGAGCCAGAGCAGGCTCCAGGCACAGCTGTCACTGAACTTCCAGATGTGGACCCACCTGCAGCTTGTGAGCAACTCACCTCAGCTCCTTCGGAACATGTGCTGGGCCACAGTGTGTGTCAGCTGCCATAGCAGAGAGGGCTCTCTCCTCTCCTTTATATGAAGTTTTAAAATATTTGTGTTCATTATATATATGTTTATAACTATGTATTTTTCTCATACTATTCAGTATCATACAGTCTAATTAAAGAGAAATGTAATGAAATACTCAAACATAAATTTAATTTAGATTCTATAAAATTTAACTCTACAATCCTTCAGAATCTTGAGCAAGTCTGTTTCTTCTGGGCCTGCGTGGTGTTACTATGAGTTATAGGTTGGGAATAATTAATCTCTCAGGAGCCATCTGCTCTATTAATGTGATGTGACCTTTTTGAGGCCCAGGACAATGGGAGTTTGGGGGAAATTGACTGATGAGCATTGGGACTGGGACCCTTTATGTCAGGGCTGTCCCTGGGAACCCACATTTTGTTTGACTTGACCTCCCACCAGCACATGCACAAAGCATGGCCTTAGTCACCCCCTGGCGTCCACGTTGCAGAATGCTGCAGGGTTTAACCAGCAGCAAGCGGTTCCTGAACCCTGACTGCCACCTGGACCTGGACAGAAGGTCCACCCTGCTCCACATGCACTGAGCAGCATTCTGAGCATCTCCTCTGTTGGCCCACAGCACTGAAGAGGGGACAGGAAATGTCCCTGGGCCTGGGTTCCACACTCATCTCCACAGCCACCGCTTCCAAATCTCTGGGGTCAGTGCCCCTCTCTGCCCTCAGACCCTGAGTTCTGGTTCAGCTGGGCTTTTTCCTGAGGCTCTTCTGTCTCACCAGAGCCCAGCAGCCATTCTTTCTGAGGCCCGAAGGCTGAACAAGGTTGTGGACACAGCCTGGCTTCTCCTTTTACATCAGTCCTCTTCAGTGCTCTGAACCCCCTGGTGAGGATGGACTACAGCCTTGTACGGCACCCACCATGGCACAAGCTACACTGTCTCAGGACAAATGGGTATTCACTGTGGACCACACCCAGGGTCCCTGCTCTCAAGGAGATCACCCTGTAGGTTGACACGGAGAGAAAGGAAATTCGAATGGAGTCTGATGAGACCTACCGCTGACCCTGAGGGCCATAAGCACTGAGAACGTGAGCCCATCGCGGGGACATTGCACAGGCTCTTTAGGATGCGATTCCTAAACCAGAAAGATGAATAAGTACTTGTCTGCCCTCTTCATCCTGATTTCACAATGGCAGCCGATGAAGGCCTGTGAAATTAAATGAGGTCTGGGAATCAGGGGGGCAGGTCTACCTTAGAGGCCCATGGTGAGGGCAGTGCACTTGCGCGCACTAGCAATGGGTCTGGAGGGGCAGCTGCCTGCCTTGCATGGAGCGTCTCCTTACCTTGGAAGCTCAGAACTGTGTTCTCAACAGAAGCTGTTTCTTATTTCAAATTACACTTTTCAGTTTGGCTCTACTTTGCAGGGTGCTTTCTAAGTTTCATAGCCATCCGCCAAACTGGAGGCAGAGGGTGTTAGAAATGAGGGACGGGGGCTGGAGAGAACTGGGAGGAGAAAAACAAGGGAGCTAGGAGGGCAGGCCCAGGGCCTGGTGTGGGACGACTGTGCTAGTGACCTATTGCTGAGAGTTACCCCACACTAGAGACTTAACCAACACACACTTATTAGCTCACACGGCACTTCTGTGGTCTCACTTGAGGCAGGATCTGTGTCACTGAGGGTCCGTGCTCACTCGGGGGCGGGGGGGTCTTTAGGATTCAGTTTGGATGGAAGGCCTGACTTCCTCTCTGTCTATTGGTCTCATTCAGTGCTAGGCCATGTGGGTCTCTCCAGATAGCAACTCACAGCACAGAGGCTTATTCCTCAGTGTGGGGAGAGAGAGAGAGAGAGAGAGAGAGAGAGAGAGAGAGAGAGAACACAGATCCGAGTGAGCAAGTGGGTAGGCACTGAATATTTAAAAAATTTTCCAGGGTGGGAAGAGACCAACCAAAGAACTGGACGCATATATGCATAACCCAGGGACACTGACAGTAGGGTGGTGAGGGCCTATTGTCTTCACCAATAGGGTGGGGGGCAGGGATTGGCTAGAAGTGGTCAATTGGGAAAAAAGGGGACGTATGTAACACTTTCAACAATAAAGATTAAAAAAATAAATAAAATGAATTTGCTTTAAAATTGTTAATTTCCCCCCCCCAAATTGACTTGAGGCAGAGAGAGGGAGAGGGAGAGGGAGAGACATCAATGTGTGGGAGAAGCATCAATTGGTTGCCTCCTGTATGCACCCCGATAGGGATCAAACCCACAACCTAGGTATGTGCCCTGACAGGAACCGAACAGCAATCCTTCAGTGCACAGGATGATGCTCAACCACTCTGGCCGGGCCAGGCACTGACTTTTAGAACCAAATCATGGAGGTCATGTTGGATCCCGTTGCCGTCTTCTATGGAGTCACTACTGACACCCACACTTAAGGGCAGGGCACACATTCACACCACACGAGGAAGGTGGAGACCATGGCGAGTCACTGAGGAGAGAACCGGTGACCACAGAGGTCCATGCCTTGCCCAGGATCACAGACGGTCAGTATGCAGGGCCTGCAACAAACCCTGCTGTGTCCTCAAAGGTGGGGTCCTAGGTGCCCCCAGGTTTCCTCAGGACTCTGGAAAAGGCTGTGCTGGTGGAATCGTGTGCAGACATGGAGAGGGCATGGGCGAGATGGTGGGCACTTGGCAGCCTCTATAGTATTTGTCTGAAAAGGCTCCCAGATCTGGAATCACGATGGTGCACCTCTGTCCACAAACCACCCGCAGTGGAGAAAGCTGGGCCCCTTATGCTGAGCTCATGTTTAAGTAGTTGTGGATCACACCCTCATTGGATAATTGGGAAACTGAAGCCCGGAGTCAGGCAGGGATTGGCCAGGGTACATGCCATTCAGAGCCCAGAGTTCAGGAATGTGCAGGCCTTCCAGGCCAAGGCTCCCACCTTCCAAAGAGTTGGTCTGAAAATTAGAAATCCTGACATACTGGGCAGCTCCTGCGTGTTCCTCCCTATGTGGGGGCCGTTCTATTCTGGGATCCAGAAAGGGAGCTCTGGCATGTACATGTACGAGCACACACACACACACACACACACACACACACACACACTCTAGATGTGATGACCTTGGGTGGCATTAGAAGAAAAGCAGACACAGAGGAGGTGAGAATAGGAAGAAAAAAGAGGTTGGAGGCACTACCTACATGTGACTGTTCTCCTCCTACTTTACAGCTCATCCCCCACAGGAGCCTGAACAGCCCTAAGAAGCTCTTGCTCCATAACCCATTGTGCAGGCAGGAGAGAGACGGCCCTGACAGGCGCACTGACTTATCCAGTATCAAGAAGAGGTAAGAATGAGGGGTTGAGTCTGAGCCCAGGTCTGTCTCCTCAAATCTGGGACCCTGGCTGTACCCAGAGCTTCAAGGGGGCGGGGCAGAGGGGTGTGCTGGTGCCACTGTGTACAGATAAGGTGTTTCATGGAGAAGAAGGGTCTGCAGACAGCAGCCCACAGGACTACTTGCATAGCTGTCATGGGATGAGGGGACTCAGGGAAGACAATCCCAGGTATGAGGTCACTATCCAGTAGGACTTGCAACCCCCGTAACCAGGCAACCACATTTAGCCCACCAGGCAGCTCACTTGCCAAGAGGCATTTGCCAGTGCAAGATGTTTTCTTCCTGTTTTCCCCGTGATTGGTGCTCTTGCTTCCGGAGACCCCGCAGTGAGAGCTTTTTCGGACGGGTCCGACGTTTGTTCAACCGTCCTTCTCGACGTATCTATCCACATTTTAGAATTTGGCCTCAGGTAACACAAGGTGACGGGGGTGAACAATCCTGGCCAGGCCACCTCTGTGCGCCATCCCTGTGCAGCCCACATGCCCTCCCCTTCATGTGTTGAGAAGAGGGACCAGAAGGGAGAAGCCTGGGGCTGGAACAGCTTTCGGGGCAGTGGATATCCTAGAGGTCCCGCTGTGATCAGACCCCAGGACAGGGCAGGCAGGTGGAGATGGGCTTCCAGAGGGGTCCCTTCTCTGTGCCAATGGGAGCCCTAGCCCTCAGGCTGTCGCACCTTTTCCTCCACAGTGGAGGTCTGAGTGCATCACGGTGTGTGTGTCCGGAATAGAGGGTCACATGGGTTACAGATCCAGCAAAACAGGGCTCAGAGGCTTTTCTCCTGGTGACTGGGAACTGTCTTTACAGAGCTCCGAAGAGGAGAACAGAGAGGAGCTGACTGATGGAGTCCTCAACTCCATGCCCCATACATCGTCCAGCGTGCAGCACGGCCGCAGGGTGAGTGCAGGTGCTGAGGTGACCCAGACTCCAGGGTCCCATGTCGTCAAAGGGATCCCTGGGTTCCAGAAGCTGCCCTGCTACTCCCCTAGGTCCCTCCTAGAGTCCAATTTCCAAAGGAATCTGGGGCCCGTGTCCTCCCCACAACCCACTCTCACTGTCCAGCCCCTTTCAGATGAGATGCAAAGTCACTGCCCACAAGTTTTAGGAATATCAGAAGAGAGACTTTGCTCCATTTCCCATCATGCTCAGTAAGAGTATTTTTGCATTTTTCTACAGACTCCCGCCACCTTTTTAAAATATATACTTCATTGATTTATTTCAGAGAGGAAATGAGAGGGATAGAGAGCCAGAAACATCGATGAGAGAGAAACATTGATCAGCTGCCTCCTGCACACTCCCCACTGGGGACGTGCTCGCAACCAAGGCACATTCTCCTGACCAGAATCAAACCTAGGACCCTTCAGTCCACAGGCCGACGCTCCATCCACTGAGCCAAACTGGCCAGGGCCAGACTTTCCCTTCTTAATGCCCATCTCCATGTGTCCATGTTGGCCTGACAATCCTTACATACCTTCTCCCACTCTTACACATCATCATGATTAATAGGGATGCTTTTCCCAAAAGGACATGAGGCTCAAGGTACCAAGTCTGTTGCTTTGCCACTTGCTGCCCCGAGGACCACACACCTGTGGCCCCTCCAGGTCAGGGGTTGGGGCCTCCCTGGGCTGCACAACATACCAGGAGGGGGATCTGTTATCAGGGCTGGCGATCCAGCTGTTCACTGTTGTGGGACCTGAACGTGATCCCCTCCTGTTGTCATGTCAACGGTGCTGCCCTGAACACCCCACTTGTCCTAATATTCAGACCCTCCCACCCCAGGAAAAGCCTCTGTGTTCCCATCTTAGAGTGGGATGTTCTGTCAGAAATCCCAGGGTGACCTTGTTAACACAGGGAGGTGCTGTCCATCCTCTGCAAAGAAATGACTAAGACACCAATGTGTTTCATCATAACTCACCTCCAAGTCTACGTTGCCTGCCGAGAACCTTTTCTCTTGTCCATGTAGAAAACATGGAAACCTGTGTAGAATTTTTGTGAGTTTATTTGAGCCAAAGTGTAGACAATTGCAGTGAAGCAAAATCTCAACTGCATGAGATAATAACGCTCCGGAGAACGGCAGCTTTGCACCTCATTGTATACATCACAATCAAACGTGGAGACTTGTGTGGGTCCAATGAAATCCATTGTTGATAGAGGAGGGAAGCAGGAGAAAGCACAGCAGGGAGGTCTCTGGGCCTGGACAAGAGGTAAAATGATAGACACGCACGTCTTTCACTGAGGTGTGTGCGGGACAGTTAACAGTGAACTCGGTAACAATGAGGGATGTGTGGTCTCTGCAGAGAGCAGAGCGGTGCCTGTGCTCTGAAGGGTCTGAATAAAAAGGAAAATTACTTTGACATTCCAAAAATATGTTGTTACTAGTGGCCTGGTGCACGAAATTCATGCATATTAAAAGGGAATTAATTAGAGGAAATATTTTAATATTGCTATTTGCCCTTTCTCTATAATAGAAGTGTCAGAGATGAAAGAAAATTAGTAAAATGTTTATGAAAATCTCCCTCCTATCACAGTCGGGGCGTGCTGCGGGACCCAGAGTCAAGTCCCCGCCCACCCAAGTCAAGTGCACGCCTCCAAATTGTGTAAGACCCAGACCCAGCTGGCCCTACTCCTGTCAAGCCCTACAGGGCAGGGGGTGCAACCTTAGGTCCCCCTATCAAACCCCCCCCAGTGGGGGCATGGCCTCAGGTCCCCCGGCCTGGTGCCGGGTGGCAGACATGGCCTCAGGTCCTCCGTCAAACCCGCTGGGCGAGGGGCGCAGCCTCAGGTCCCCCAGCACAATGACATGAGGGCACAAGGGCATGACTCCCATTAGCATATTAGCTCTTTATTTATAGGATAGATTAAAAAAGACAATAGACAGGCTCAGTTAAGATAAAGATTGACCTTTTTCAGGGAAGATGACAGCCTAGGAC
>NW_005871899.1:186866-200045 GCF_000147115.1 Myotis lucifugus
GAGCCTCCATAGCACCATCACGGAGGCCCACGTGGCTGAGGTCAACATCGCCTCCCTGTTCAGCCAGCCCATCGACCCCAAGGACAGCACCCAGCAGGCCGGCCCAAGGCCCGGGTTCATTACTCAGAGATGGAGTATGAAGTATTCTTGGATCAGCAGGCAGCTCTGATCCCGAGCTCGGGCAGGACCAAGAGGAGGAGGACTTCGACTTTGCGGAGCCCCAAAAAGCAGCGCCAAAGGGTAGGAAGATCGCCACTCACCATCAGGCAGCAAGATGCCAACGAGAAAGTTGGGGCGTGGCTGCGCAGGGTCCAAGAGTGGGAGGAAGACCTGGACCTGCAGCAGGAGTCTTCGGATAATGTCTTTCAGGTGGAGGACTTGGACCTGCTGTACGATTCAATACGGAACAGTGACAGTGGCCCATGAGAGAGTCCTCAGGACCCCGAAGCCCTGGCTGAGGCCATACTTGGAAGACCTGTCCCAGCCCAGCTGGCAGAGGGAGGCTAGAGCACCCACAGTGCCAGCGCCAGGAGGAGCCTCCAGGTCCACCCAGGTGACGGAGAAGATGAGCCCGAAGCAAACAGCGGGCGCATCACCAAGACCGAGTCTCTCCTCATCTTCTCCACCAGATCCCAGGGGGAGCAGGCGGGCCGCTGGGGCTGGAGCACATCCCAGAGCACAGCCAGGAACAAGCGGGCCAACAGCCTGGACAACAAGCACTGTCTGGACCTGCTGAGCCAGCTGCACATCCCCAGGGAGACGGTGTACCACCAGCTGAAAGATCTCTCATCTCTGACAACCAGCTGCCCCAGAACATCTCCTCCTCAATACCTCTGAATGGAAGGGGCAGTTCCTGCCTGAGTCCTGGAGCAACACATGCTGCCCGCGCTGTGCACCTGCTCCAAGGCTGAGGTCCAGGCGGCCTTCAGCACCATCCTCTGGTAGATATAGAAATATCGTCACTACAATGCCCAGCCCCCCAGCCTGTGAAGATCGCGGTGTCAGGGGCACAGCAGTACTTCAGTGCTGTACTGCGGCTCTTCCTGAAGCTACTGTCCTACAACCTGTGCCCCTGTCCCCCTGGCTGGGCTACATTCACTTCCTGGTCATCCTGCTGGGTTACCACCTTATGGTCCACTCCCTGGGCTCCGTGCATGACCGCTACAGGAGCTTCTTCCAGGACCTGCCCAGGCGGGACCTGTTCTACAAGGAGGCCCAGAGGACTGTGCAGGACACGCTGGCCATGGTGTTGAGAATCACCAGTACATTAACTTCCATATTAAATTTGCATCCACATATGTTTATTTTCCATTATTTGGATTTTGTTGAAATTTTTTTAATATCATTAAATATAAAATGTAAAGGAAGTAAAAATCACCCCAGGTCTTGTGAACAAAATTTTTCCAATTTTGTTTTCTTACTAAATTATTTTTATTCACTCAATGTGCTGGTGAACATACTTGTAAATATTTTCATCATTTTTAATGGCTGCATGTTATTACATTTTGTGATTGCATCATATATATTTTTAATCAATATTGTGATGATATTTAGCTTTTTTCCTGTCTTCCCTATTACAGACAATGAATCAGTAAATGTCTTTGTACATCACTTTTGGACACATTTCTAGGTACATTCAAAGGGAAGCACACTTCATTGTATACATATTGCCAGAGTGTCCTCCTGGGAGAGAGTTTCAACTTGCATCCCCCAAGTTCATGGGAACTGTCAGGTTCATGCAGCCCTGCCAATCTGATCTGTGAAACAGGTCTAATTCTCACAGCACTCCTTACTGGTAAATCAAGGTGAAGATAAATAAGTTTTTTTAAAAAAATTAACTCAATACCTTAAGGAAATAGCAAAAGGAACTTTTTGGAGCTAAATCACAAATACTGAGAAAGGTATCTCTCCAAGATGCAAAGATAACAATTATAAGTTATACTGATTATTATTGCAGATATGTGAGACCCAGAAACTGTTTGCTTTTATGCTAGAAACTAGAGGCCCGATGCACGATATTAGTGCAAGAGTAGGCCTTCCCCTTCCCCTGGCTGCCAGCACTGGCTTCCCTCGTAGCCCAGGCTTTGTCTGGAAGGTCCTCCGGAAGGATGTCCGGTCTAATTAGCATATTACGCTTTTATTATTATAGACCATTATGATAGGATTAGTCACTGAAGCAAATACCAAACTGCTTATATTTGTTCTTCCAGTTCTTTGTAAATTTAATTTTATATTTCTTGAAAGTCTTGGAAGTATGCTACACACTCAATTTCTCTCTCTCTCTCTCTCTCATTCTTGAAAAATACTGTCTCCATATTACTGAGTATTTTTCCACACACACTGAAAAGGAGAAAAATGTACATTCAACATTGTCATTTTGTGACTTTAAAAAACAAATAAACAAAAAGGACTTGCTTTTGAGTAGACAAATTCTAGTTCTAGAAATTTATCTTAAGAATATAATTATCTCTGATAGTGGGATTGGGCCAGGTGCTGGGGATCCCACCATGGACAGGATGGACATGATGGCTTTTCTTCCCCTCATGGAGTTTGTAAACCAGGACAGGAGAGAGCTTCTCAAAGCAAGCAGACAGGACAAAAGAACCACTATTCTTCTCTTTCTTCTGCTCCCCACACTTCAGCCACACTGGCTTTCATTCAGTTTGCTGAATTCACAAAGCTCTTTCATCTCAGCACCTTGGCCTTCTCCCCCTTCCCCACCTCATCTCTTGGAAGGGCTTTCTCTTTCTCAGCCTTCAAGCCTCTCCTAACTGTGGACATGGGTGCAGCCCTTTTGGAGAGACTTTGGCAATATTAGTCATCTTGGGCCAGGTTCCCTGGAAGCAGTGACTCCTGGGAACTGGGACAGAGTTTAGTGAAGGAGGGACCTCAGAAGAAGAAGATGGAGGGAGGTGAGCAGAGATGTGGACTCAGCACATTACGTTCAGCCTGGACTTGAGAGGGGATCTGGAAGAGGAATTGTACCCACTGAGTGAGTCCCATTGGAGGTCAGGAGCCAGGCTTGTGTACCCAGTGCCAGTCATTACTGGCCTCTGGCTGAGCCTACATCCCAGGGCAGTGGAGGGGGAGCACCTACCCCCTCTGGACAGGGAAAGGGCCCTCAGGAGCCATGAGCAGCCAACATCCACAGCAGCTGGGAGGGGGGATGGCTGAACCAGCCAGTGAGGTTGCACCCAGTGAGACCTAAGGTGTGCATGGCCTTCCTCCTAGAAACTCATTCTTAGCAACATACTCTAGAGAAGCTTCATTCACGTGCCCATGAAGGATTCCAGAAAGTCCATTTCAGCGTTGTTTATGATGGTGGAAAACTAGAGATAACCTAAATGTCCTTCAAGAGGAGAATAGAGTAATCATAGTAAATACATATTAAAGCGGTAAAATAATGGACTGGAGTATGTGTAGCAAAAGTGTGATTTGAGTGAAATAGCAAGTGTCAGGATACATTCTGAATGATGCTATTGAAATAACATTTCAAAAATACAAAAACAACCCTGAGGATATTTTGTGAGTACACGACTTTCGAGTAAAATTATAGAAACCCTCTTAAGGACAAGCACAGAGTGGATGATAGTAAGTAGCTCTGGGGAAGGGAAAACTGGGATGGAATCAGGAGTTCAACCATCTCCCAACTGTCACCCTAATGTTCTATTTAAAGACACACATGCATTGGCAGCATTTTAAGATTTAGTAGTAACACAGGTGATCACAATTTATTCTACATATATTTTATTCTTTTACATTTAGTCCATAATATTCGCACTTTAAAAACTACAAAAATATTCATGTGGTTATATGTACACCTACAGTGATATTTTGCTTCTCCACCCCCGCCACACACACACCCCAGTGTTATCATTTTACTTACAAATGACAGCAGAAGAAAGTACACAGATGATCCATTCTCTTTTTTTTTAGGCTCCATCACAGCACTTTGCCACATTTCATCATGTCACATGAGTTTGTTAGCCATGCTGTTCATATACAATGCAATTAACATCGCATGAGGATGTTTATGCCAGTGGGGAAATACTCATAAAAAGGCTAATGTTTTTTATGGAATTGACATTGATATGGTTTTGGAATCCACTTATTCCAGGTGTCTCTTTGCTATCTATTCTAGCAAATATTTCCAGTGGTCCATTCCCACCCAATGATGCTGGTGAAAGGACAGAACGGGGCTGATAACCGTGTTCCTAACTCCTCTTCAAGCAAAAGCCATAGAATGTATCAGTTGCTCAGCCAGCCCTTATCTCAGCCAATAGGAACGCAAGGAAACTAGCCCAAGGCCAAGAGTATGCTAGCCACCTCCTGTCTTTGTGTAACCAGACCCTAGCTGCACCCTGCCCTTGAGTCATTAGCCCCCGGCCCTCATTCAGCCAACCGGAATCGGCCAAATCAGTGGTCCGAGTGAGCCCCCACCCCCTGACCCAAGCCCTATAAATTCTTTGTTCTCCCAAGACTCCTGGCTCTCTTGCTTCCTGTCACTCCACTGTGTCAGTGAGGGAGGCAGAGGGACCAAACTAGCTAGTTTGAATAAATGACTTTGCTTTTGCATCGGACTCGGCTCCCTGGGGGTCTGTCTTTGGGGATTTTGAAATCTGGGCATAACATTGGTCTGAAGAGCCAGATTCATGTTCTTAAACTCTCAGGGATATATTTTGACACAGCATGCTTTTCCCCTGTATCCCAGCTGAGCAAATGTTATTCAAAATGTGATCAGTTCAAGCTTCAGAATGAGAGGCATATGTTATAGGTTCTGCTATGGTGATTTTTAAAAAAATTTTTCGTTTTTTTTTATGGCGATTCTTAATGCTCTTGGACTTAGCAAAATTATGTATATTCTAGAGGCCTGGTGCACAAAATTCATGCATGGGTAGGGTCCCTAGGCCTGACCAGTGATCAGGGCCTATCGCCGGGGCAACCGGCAAGGTGGTTGAGGGGCCTCCGCTGGTACCCACCATGGCCGGCCTGGCTCTGCCAGCTCACCAGTCCCGTGCTCCTCTCCCCCCTGCCCCGCTCCCCTTTCCCCCACTGCCAACAGTCACCTCCCTCTGCCAGGGGGCCGGCGGGAAGATCAGGGGAGCCCCTGCTGGCCCGCCTTGGCTGGCCTGAGGCCTGCGGTCTGGGGGCAGCTCCTGGTGCTCATGTCATAGCAACCAGTCATTCCACTGGTTGTTCTGCCATCCTGGGCTGCCAGCTGGAAGAACTTCATGTCATTCCTCACCACACCTTTGATGAGGACCCGCAGCATGTTCTGCTGGTGTTTGGTCCTGCAGACCAGGAGGCTTGTGCTCTCCATGCGCACTGGCTTTTGGACTCCATGACCTTGTCCTTGGTTTTCTTGGGCAAAACCAGTGCTTTCTTTTTCTTCTCCTTGGTGCCACCATCATGGACATAGTGGGTGTTGCTGCAGCCTCACCACTGCTGGGCAGCCTGCTGACCTGGAGAGAGTGGAAGGTGCACTTGAGTGTGTTGTTGGCGGTAGGCAGGTCTTTTTTCTCTGTGTCTCTCTTCCTGTCTATGGGCTGGACTGCCATCCAGTAATGCACCTGCGGCTCCATCAGCTTGGCGCCATCGCCCTGGCTGGGGGAGGACACACCTCCACTCACGGATGGGGAGGAGAGAAGGATGTGTGAGGCCTCCTTGTTTGCCACAGACCTGTATGGTGTTCTCCAGCATGTTATACAGAAGGTATCCACCTAAAACTGGTCAAAATGCAGTTGTCTTTGCGTGCCTCAATTTCCTTTTTAGAATGAAATAAGAATTAGAAAAATGCCAGCTCTAACATTAAACTGAATGAATGAATGGAAGCATATCTTAATTTGGAAATGAGGAGATTCTAAGGAAAAGCACAAATAAATTCTTTTAAAAAAAGAAAGGAATTAGAAATTTTAAGGATTGTCCCTAAACTCTTCTGAAGCTATTAAATGCCAACACCCCATCTCCTCCCTTTTCTTGCTCCCCCACTATATCCTTCACCCTTTCCCCTTCCTTCTTCCTTTCTCTTCAGTCCCCTCCACTAGCACTCCCTACTGCCTTAAGGAAAAATGAGAATAGGAATTCTACCAGCTCCCTTTGGAGAAAAGCTGCTCTCAGCCAGGGAGGAACCAGCAATTGTTCCTTGTTTTCTCCATGACCTGCTGGGTTCATAAAGGCATTTAACTGTTTGAACGTGTAATCCTGGCTCTTCTAATCTATGCCAATTAATATACCTCCTGGTTTCTGAAAGCAAATGTAACACAATTATTAAAAAAAGGTTTGCAAGAAAATTCCTGTAAAGAAGTCCGTCCACTGTTAGGATTATAGGAAACAGAAATAGGATTTAGGAAAAGAAAACCAAGAAAAACAAGCATAAGGTTGGCCCAAGGGTGTTTCCCCTTCTCACTGATAGTTTGGGAGCAGGTGAAATTATCACAGAAAGGGAAGCCATTAAGACCCATGTAGATACTGGAGCTACTTTATTTGTTCCTAACCACATCCAGCTAATTGTCTTCTCCTTTAGAGTAAAGCTTCTGTACAAATGGCAGGAATATTTAACCAATGTCTGTTTTTTAATCCAAACCTGTTTCCTTCCAGCTAGAATATATGTATCTCACCAGGCAGGATGGCCATTTCCTCAGTATTGAAAAGGAGCTCAGCTTTGGAACCCACAGCTGTGCACCTCTGTCCACAACCCCCCCAGGTGGAGAGAGCTGGGCCCCTGTCTTCTGAGCTCAGGCTTCCTAGTATGCAGTTCTGAACCCAACCTCAGTGGAAAATTGGGAAACTGACCTCAGTAGAGCGGCAGATGCTGCCCCATGTACCAATGTCCACGCCATTCAGAGTCCAGAGTTCAGGAATGTTCAGGCACCAGGCCAAGGCTCCACACTCTCCTACAGAGTTGGTCTCCAAATTTACAAATCCTGACAGATTGCTTATTCCTCAGTATCCGGGAACCACGAGGGTGCTTAGTTCTGGGACACACACACACACACACACACACACACACACGCTCACACACACACGCGCACACTCACACACACACACACACACACAGACACACACACAGACACACACACACACTCACTCTAGATCTAATGACTTTGGCTGGGATTAGAAGAAAAGGAGACACAGGAGACAATAGGAAGACAAAGAGGTTGGAGGCACTACTGATAAGTGACATTTCTCCTCCTACTTTATAGCTACTACCCACATGAGCCTGAACATCGCTAAGAAGCACATGCTGCAATAATCCATTGTGCAGGCAGGAGAGACAGGCCCTAACAGGAACAATGACTTATCCAGGATCAAGAAGAGGTAAGAATGAGGGGTTGAATCTGAACCCAGGTCTGTCTCCTCAGGTCTCAGACCCTGACTGCACCCAGACCTTCTAGGGGGCTGTGGAGAGGGTGTGTTGGTGTCACTGTGTGCACTGTTGGTGTTCCATGGAGAAGGTGGGTGAGCAGTCAGCAGCCCACAGCACTGTCTATAGCTGTTATTAGGTGAGGGGAGTCAGGGGAGGCAATCCCAGGAAGTGAGGTCACTTCCTAATAGAACTCGGAACCCTGTAACCAGGCACCCACTTTCTAGCAACTGCCCAACCGCCACTCACTTGGCAAGAGACAGTTGACAGTTCAACATGTTCTCTTGTTGTGTTCCCAGTTATCGGGGCTCTGGTTCCCGGAGACCCTGCAGGGAGAGTTGTTCCAGATTCTGTAGACGGTTCAACACGCGTGCCCGACATCTCTGGCCGTTTTCAAGAAGATCCCCTCAGGTAAGAGAAGGTGGCCTGGGTCAGACCCTTTACACCAGGCCAGCCTCCTCTGTGGGCCATCCCTGTGCACCCACATCCCTCCCCTTCACGTGGTGGGAAGAGGGACCTGAAGGGAGAACCGCGGGGCAGGAACAGATTTCAGGGCAGTGGATCACCTAGAGGTCCTGCTGTGATCACACCCCAGGACAGGGCAGGCAGGTGGAGATTTGCTTCCAGAGGGGTCCCTTATCTGTGCCAATGGGAGTCCTAGCCCTCAGGCTGTCCCGCCTTTTCCTCCAGTGGAGGTCTCAGCAGATCACACAGTGTGTGTGTCTGGAGTGGAGGGTCACAGGGTCAGAGAACCTACAAAAAAAGGGCTCTGAGGCTTTCCTCCTGGTAACTGGGAACTGTCTTTACAGAGCTCTGCACAGGAGACTGGACCGGAGCCGACAGATGGGGTCCTCAACTCCATGCCTCTGCAGGAGGCACAGATACCTGATACACCCACAAGTATGCAGCATGGCCTCAGGGTGAGTGTAGGTGCCCAGTGGACCCAAACTCCAGAACCCCAGCAGTCAACGGGACCTGGGTTCCAGAAGGCTCCCTGCTACTCCCCTGAGATCCCTCCTAGCGTCCAGTTTTCAAAGGAATCTGTGTCCCCGTTTCCTGTAGGTCAGGAGCTAGGGGTCTCCCTGGGCTGAACAACATACCAAGAGGGGGAGCTGTTATCAGGGCTGGCGATCCATCTCTTCACTGCTGTGGGACCTGGACCATATAACCTTCTGTTGCCATGACAACGGTGCCACCCTGGACATACCACATGTGCTAATATCCAAACCCTCCACCCCAGGAAAAGCCTCTGTGTCTCATCTTACATTGGGATGTTCTGTCCGAAATCGCATGGGTGACACTGTTAATACAAGCATGTGCTGTCTGTCCTCTGCTAAGAAAATGACCTAAGATGCTAATGTGTGTCCTATTCCTCACCTCCAATTCTACTTTTCCTGCCAAGAACCTTTTCTCTTATCAATGTGAAAAACTTTCAAAGCTGTGAAAAAGTATTGTGTTTTTTTTTTTTTTTTTTGAACCAAAGTGTCAATAATTGCGGGCGAGCAAAATCTCAATGTTTTGAGAGAATGCTCCGGAGAATGACAATTTTGCATCTTCTTTTATAAGTTACAAGCAAAGTGCAGACTTATGTGGGTTCTATGAAATCCATGGGCGATAGATTAGGGAGAGAGGAGAAAGCAAAGTGGGGAAAGTTCTGTGATGGGATAAACGGTAAAATAATAGGCACATACTTCTTTTACAATGGTAGACGTAGGATAGTTTCAAGTCAACAATGAACTCAATAACAATGAGGGGATTTGTGGTCTCCATAGAGCACAGAGAGGTGCCTGTGCTTGTGTTGTCCAAAATAAGGAAAATTCCTTTGATAATTTAAAGCTATGTTATCAGAGATGCAAAAAGGCCATACACAGGCTCAGTTACGGTAAAGATTGACCTTTGTCAGGGAAGATGCCAGACTAGGACATGACTACCCACCATGAGCTCCTTTCAGTTAGTGTTTTAATTTCAGACCATCCTTTGTAGTTACTTAAAGTCTCTGAGTTTGCAAGGCCTCCACGCAAAACTTCCCTGAGCTAGTCAGGTTAGCATGGGGCCCCTTTTTTCGTCCATACATCCTCCTTTTGTTCATAAATTAATACAAATTATGCATTGATGCTTAGTGTTAGTATTTTTTCTTGCTAAACATTGGACCATTGGGGATGAGGCAAGACTATAACCTTAAATGGCATTCAAGGTGGAATTATTATTCAAAATAAAAAGGCAGGAGAATGGGAGGCCATGAGATCATCCTACATGTCCTTGTTAAAAAATATTCTGTATCAATTTTAAATTTTGAACTACCATGTGCAGAGTTCTCTTGCTGCTTGTCTTAAGTTTTGGTATTTTGCATCTAGTATAACATTTACATACCAGGAACAAAAGCAACAGCATTAAAGCAGTAACACCATTTAGGAATAAAACATGTCTAGTGCTAGACTGAGGGGAATAAGCATCCCAACCAACCAAAAATCACTTTCCATGTATTATCATAATGTTTATTAAGCTAATCATATGTTTTCCTTCTTCATCCACTGTCCCTTGTACTTATGCTATGTTTGGCCAGATGAATTAAGACTCTCTACTCTTTCATTATAATAACTGATCATCAGAATGTCATTGTCTAGTAGGTGGGAAAAAGTAGCAGGTATCCAAATTCAACTTTTCATATTTAATAAGGGAGGGGCCTGGGGAGATAGATATTGTTTCCATTAGAAAACCATAAGGAGGGCAATAACTATATAAAATCATCTGATGTACATTTAATCAATAACAATGAAGTGATGTAAGAACAAGGTTTGAGCAGCAGTAATTTGTGAGCATCCAGGCCTTGCTGACTTCTTGGGGAAGCTGTCGGCCCCCATGGCTAGTGGTTTCTCATCCTTGAAAAGTCTTCAATGTCCATGGTGGATGGAGGCCAGTGTCAGAGACAGATGTCCATTTGTGGTTAGGCCTCTGATAAGGTAAGGTCCTTTTTAAGACGTTGGAGAGAGTCTTTAATGAATGTGTTTCAATAAACAAAAATCTCCTGGTTATAAGTTTTGGTCTTTGAAGTCTTTGTCTCTTGGGAGTACTGTGAAATGAATGTCACTAATTTATCAGTCCCAATAACCTTCTTAGTGAGTCATTGATAGTAATGTAGAATGTCTGCTTCTAGTTTTCCTTACATTTTGAACACAAAAATTTTAAAAATCAGCAGTATTTTAAACAGAGTCATAACAGCAATAATCATCTTCACTTCATTGAGCCCCATACCCATTTTTTTTTGGTTTTTCCTGATTATTTGCCAGTATTTTCAAAATTCAGTTATTCCTTAGAGTTCTGTATTTCTTCATTCAGTTCAAAGATGTGACCTGCTTAGAAACCTTAATTTAGAGTAAGTCAGAGTTCTTTTCATGAATTTTTCTAAAGATGTAACATATTTGAAAATGCAGTAGAGTAAAGCAATAACTGTCTATGAATGACAAAACAAAGTGGCATGGTTATAGATTTGATCATAATGCAATTGATAAAAAAACTTTGTTTGTTTAGTAAGCTTTAACATTTTAAGACAATGATTTTTGGAAAATAATAATTACTGTAAAATGAGAGAATAATATAAAATGTATATAAGTATATGTATATTTAGATTCAATACATAATTTCAATTATAGAAGAACAAATAATATGTAAGATTTTAAAACATTGTCCATGGCTTCTTGTATTGAGCATTGGAAATAATTCATAAACTTCCAATGTTTGCCGTAACTGGTTTTGCTCAGTGGATAGAGCGTCGGCCTGCGGACTTAAGGGTCCCAGGTTCGATCCCGGTCAAGGGCATGTACCTTGCTTGCAGGCACATCCCCAGAAGGGGGTGTGCAGGAGGCAACTGATAGATGTTTCTCTTTCATTGATGTTTCTAACTCTCTATTCCTCTTCCTTCCTCTCTGTAAAAAAATCAATAAAACATATTTAAAACAACAACAACAACAACAAAAACTTCCAATGTTTGTACCACAAATATCTGGAGTCCCACTGCCGGACGCCCTCACAGGGAACCATCCCTCTTGGCTGGACTGGTGTCGCTGACAAGTGAACTGTTTCCCCTGAGAGCTTCCGATTTGAACTTTTCTTTGAATCTTGGTGGGTCCCTCATACAGCAGGTTGAAATCTTTAGAACATCCATTGTAATAAAAGCATATGTACACAAATAGATCAGCCATTTTTATTTTTTAATTTAGCTAAGCTTCCCATGTAATTTCAAGCATATAAAATAGGCCTAATTTAGTTTAAAAACATTCCTTCAATAAGGATAGAGAATAAAACCTTGAAGTAGTCCAGGGCCCATTGGAATTAACTCAAAGTCATTCTTTTGTTTAAAACAGTGGTTCTCAACCTTCTGGCCCTTTAAATACAGTTCCTCATGTTGTGACCCAACCATAAAATTATTTTCGTTGCTACTTCATAACAGTAATATTGCTACTGTTATGAATCGTAATGTAAATATCTGATATGCAGGATGGTCTTAGGCGACCCCTGTGAAAGGGTTGTTCGACTGCCAAAGGGGTCGCGACCCACAGGTTGAGAACTGCTGGTTTAAAGTCTCTTAAAATGGAAACTTTGTGAAGGTTGCAAATATACATACACAAAACTTACAACCTGTACTTTTTGTAAATTGAAGTAAAACAAACACAGACTTATGGTAATAACTCTAAAAGACATTAATCACATTTAGAAACAGTTTTAATATTAAATATTTTGTCCAGACTACAGAATTCGCCTTAATTTACATAAGTATTTAATTGTCCAGACTACAGAATTCGCCTTAATTTACATAAGTATTTAATCTTTTTAGGCCAATAAAAGACTATATGCTAGTAATGCCATCTGGAGGCTGAAAATTCACCATACATATCACATAGATGAACACATCACATACAGACCATACACATAATTTGAATTACTAATTTGTACAGAGAAAATGCAAGAATTTTTTTATAAAGTTAAAACGTTCACAAAATTTTATAGCCTGTACCCCCTTTTACAAACCTTTTCTCAACTTTCACGAACATTCTTACCCATTCAGAAATAACTGTCCTTACAGAAACTTACATTTGTCCTTTTCCTTCAACTATGACTCTCCCTACCTCAAGCATTTTATTATCACAACTATATAATTTCTCCAACTTAACTGGAACTTTTAACTCTTAGGAGCCTTAATTTCCCCAATGATAAACACAAAAGTGAACAACCAGCATTCCTTAGATTGACGTTGTTGAACATATTTTAATCACACTCTCATTTCCAAGAAACACACCTTCAACAAAACACAAGTCATTATATCAACAGTTGCAAGTCCATTTTATAAACCTTCTGTATTAAAAAACCCAAAAGCAGGTGAACTTGTCTAGCAATCAATGTTTCAGTATTTCATGTTATTTCAAAATATCCAGACATTCAATAACTTTCATTAAAATTTACTAAGTTAGAAAGAAATAGTAGAAATAAGCTAAAGTGATTTGTGTTGGGGGGGGAGGTTTTTTTTTTTTTCTATTGGGATCAGACATACCTCCCAGAGATTTGTTTTTTTTTTTAAAAAAAGGAACCCAGGTTATTTTCACTTCACAGGTTCTGGGACTTTGGTTGCATAAACCCAATCCTATATAATAAAAGGTTAATATGCAAATTGCCCTACCGGCAGAAGAGTCACTACGATGCCCCCGGACCCCAAGGGGGCAGACCCCCAATCCAGGAGCCCCCCCCTTGTGGTCAGTGCCCTGGGGGCGGGGGGGGGGGGCCGCGGGGAGGAGGCGAGGAGCAGGCCTAAGCCGGGAGTTGGA
>NW_005871900.1:0-80155 GCF_000147115.1 Myotis lucifugus
ATTTTAATTTATATTTGTTAGAAGTAATCTCACAATCACTTCTTTTTCATTTCTTTGTTTCCATTTTTTCTGACTTCTCTTGGGAAAATTTGAAAATGAATTGTGCATATTCCAGGAATATCTATTTCTAATAAATCATCAAATTTTTTCAAACAAAAAAATAATAAAATATTGACTGTGTAGAAAACTTGCATTAAAACTAAACTGGAATCTGTGAGTAGTAATCATACTAACTACTTAATGGAAAAGAAACATTGTCCTCACAATAAAAAGGGAAAAACTTAAATATGGTATACAGAATCTTTAAGTTTAATTTATTTATTAAAGGTTTATAAATTATATTAGCAAAAGTTTCATTCAACTTTCTCGATACACATATAACTTTTGGGACAAATTAGAATTCATGTTAAAGGATTAGAATGACTTCTAGTTTCCTCTTCAGTATGTGAAAAGCTTGGAAGATGCCCCTCTGTACTAAAAAGCTGAACAAACTAACATATTAAAAATTCTGCTTAGATGTGTAAGATAATTATGTGGTTAAATTGTGATATGCCCAAGCATTCTATTCTTCCTAATGGGGTCTGCTTTCTGTAGAAACATTTTAACCAGAGTATATTCCCCTTGGGTTTTATTAGAACCTAACTAACCTAAGGGAAGGGAAATACTCAGTCCTAACCATCTTTAGCCTTCCAGGTGGAAGATTGAAAACACCCAACTCCTGCTCCCTCTTGACTTACATGTGAGAGAAAGGAAATAACCATCTTCAGCTCAGTGTAGCTATCTTACTCCACTTAATTTGGAAAGAACTAACAAAAACAGGAACTAATATGGTAGATATTAATCCAACTATAGCAATAATTTCTTTGAATATTAATAGTTTAAATGTACCAATTAAAAGGTTGTTAGAGACGATCAAGAAACAAGGCACAACTCTGTTATCTACAAGGCACTCACTTTAAATATAAGACAAATAAAGTTTAAAAATAAGTGGACAGAACAAATATTCCACACTAACACTAATCAAAACTGTCCTTCTCTGAAGTCTGCTCTGTCTGGCTAGAGACTTAATAATTTTATTAAACTTTTCAAAGAAATAACGTTTGTTTTTTTTTATCTACTCAACTGATATTCTATTTTAAATTTTATTCATTTCTCTTCTAACATTTTAAATATGTTTTTATTGCTTTTTTTTAGAAATAGAAGAAAGGAGTCTCTATTCAGACAGAGCAGACTTCAGAGAAGGAAAATTGTCATTTCTTAAAATGATTCAAAAGATTCATTAGTTAATGATAAAGTGATCAGTTCTTTAAGAAGACATGATGTTCCTTAATGAGTATCTGCCTCACAGCAGAGGATCAAAATACCTGAGGAAAAACTGATAGAGCTGCAAATAGAAATAGATAAATTCACCATTGTAGCTAGAGACTTCAGCTCTCTATCAGAAATGTACAGATCCGCAGGAGAAAATATTAAGGACATACTTGACTCAACAAAACATCAATCAACTGGGAAAAAAATTGACATCTATATACTAAGTTGTCCAATAATTGCAGAATACACATTTTTCTTAAGCTTACATGAAACATTCACCAAGACCGACCACTTCCAGGCCATATAACTCACCTCAACAAATTTAAAAAATAGATATACAATGGTTGCTCTCAGGCCACAATGGAGTTAAACTAGAAATCAGTAACAGAAAAATTGATAGGAAATCCTCAAATATTTAGAGATTGAGAAACACACCTATAAATAACATGTGGCTCAAAAAAGAAATATCAAGAGAAATTTGTAAAATATTTTGAACTAAATGAAAATTCAACTTATCAAATTTGTGAGATGTATGGAAAGCAGTGCTTAGAAGGAAATTAACTGCAGTGAATGCATATATTAGAAAAAATAAATACCTGGAGTCAATCATCTAAATGTCTACATTAGGAAACTAGGGTTAAAAAAAAAGAGAGCAAATTAAATCCAAAGTAAGCAGAAGAAACGGAATATTGGGGGTTGGGGGGGGCAGGAATAAGGACACATATGTAATGCCTTAATCAATAAAGTAAAGAAAAAAACAAGTTAGAGCAGAGCCCGGCCAGTGTGCTCAGTAGTTGGGCATTGACCCACACACCAAGAAGTCACCTGTTTGATTCCTTTAGGGCACATGCTGGAGTTTCAGGCTCAACCCTCAATAGAGGGTGTGCAGAAGCAGCTAATTGATGTTTCTATCTATCCCTCTACCTTCCTCTCTATCTAAAAAGTCATTAAAACTATATTTTAAAAAATGTTAGAGCAGAAATGAATGAAATTAAAAACAGTAAATCAATCGTATATAATAAAGAGCTGATATGCTAATTAGACCAAACAGCAGAACAATCATCTGGACGACCTTCTGGACGAAGCTGGGGCTGCGAAGGCCAAGGCAAGCCACGGCTGCGAGGGCCGAGCTCCTTGCATGAATTTTGTGCATCAGACCTCTAGTAGAGTAAATAAAAAACAAAAGTTGTTTCTTTAAAAAGATCAATAAAATCAATGTCTTTAGCCAGACTAGCTATGAAAAAGAGAATGAACATAAATTACTAATATCAGTAATGAAAGAGATGACATCACGGCATATACTGTAGACATTAAAATGATATATAAGGAATACTATGAATACCGTATGCCTCATAATAAGATAATCTAAGTGAAAGGGATGAATGCTTTGAATGATACACTCTAGCAGAACTCAAGCAAGAAGAAATATACAATTTGAAGAGGTTTCTATCTATTAAACAGATTGAATTAACAACTGACCTTTCAAAACAGAAAGCACTATACCCAGATGGGTTCACTGGTGATTTCTACCAAACATCTAAGAAAGAATTTATATCAATTCTCAACAATGTGTTTAGAAGATAAAAACAGAGGAAATTTTTCCTAATTTATTCTATGAGGCCAGCATTACCCTAATATAAAAACCAGACAAAAACACTACAAATAAAGAATACTATAAGCCAATATCTCTCATGAACATTGATAAAAAATCTTCAACAAAATTAGCAAAAAAAAAAATAAACAAATAAACACTACATAAAAAGCATTAAATACCATGAATGAGTGGATTTATCCCAGGCAATCCATCATATCAAGAGGCTTAAGAAGAAAATTCCTATGATCATATCAACAGATGCCCCCCGAAAAAAGCACTTGAAAAAATTCAAGACCCATTCACGTAAAAATCTCTCAGTAAATTAGGTATAGTGATGAACTTTCTCAACCTGATAAAGAATATCTACTTAAAAATACAACTAACATCATACTTAATATTGAAAAGCGTAATGCCTTTACACTAAGATCAGGAACAAGGCAAAATAAGCAAGAGAATGGGAATACAAACAATAGCCTGGGAGAAAATATTTACAAATACAGCTGATAAAAACAAACAAACAAACAAAAAACTATACACAGAATTCTTAAAATGCAAAATTAAGAAAACAAATAAGATTATTAAAAAGGGCCAAAGGCCTTAAAGATACCTCACCAAAGAAGAGATGGATTCGTTGCCTACTGCAAGTGCTCTTTGAGGCCAGGGATCAAACCTGCAACCAGGTAAGTGCCCTTGACCAGGAATCGAACCCACAACCCTGGGATATGGGGGCCGATGCCCTAACCATTGAGAAACATTGGCCAGGGCCAAAGAAGATTATAGATAGAAAGAAAGCATATGAAAAGATGCTCCACATTACATGACATTGGGAAATACAAAATGAAACAACTGTGAGTTACCACCGCATAATTTTTAGAATGGCAAAGATCCAGACACTGAAAAATCTAAGGTTTGTTAGGATTAGGAAAAAAAAATTAGAGAAAATATGTTAGACTCACATAGGATTAATTTTATTTTCTTTCTAAATTTTAATGATTTTATATCAAGACCCTTGCAAATATGCATAATAAAATGTATAATAATGTTAATGATACCATTTATGTAACAGCAAAATATAGCAGGGTCCTAAGTGTCTATTGCAATGCTAATTATATGCAACTTATTTATTTAATTATATGCAACTTTTTAATTTAATTTATTTAATTAAATAAAAACAAATATGTGAGTCATTTGTCTTATCCTATAAAAGGCTAATATGCTAAGTGTCCAGTTGACTGGTCGGCCGTTCAAGTGATCAAAGCATAATATGCTAATGATATACTAAGGCCACTCAACTGCTCATTATAATGTGCACTGACCACCAGGGGACAGACAGTCGACCAGTAGACCAGTCTCTATGACGTACACTGACCATCAGGGGGCAGATGCTCCACTGGTAGGTTAGCTTACTGTTGGAGTCTGGCTGATCAGGACTGAGTGAGACAGGCCGGACACGCCCTAGAGCCCTCCTGCAGTCTCTCCCCGGCTGGCCAACCTCCCACGTCCCTCCCTGGCCCCAATCGTGCTCTGGTGGGGTCCCTCTTCCTGGCCTGTGCCCTCTTGCAATCTTGGACCCCTCGGGGGATGTTGGAGAGCTGGTTTCGTCCAATCCCACAAGGCAGGCCAAGGGACCCCACTGGTGCACGAATTCCTGCACCGGGCCTCTGGTAAGTTTATAATTAGATAATTCTCACAGTAAGTATAAAATATTTTTAAATCAAGAGGCATAATAATTATATACATACACATGCTTTGATAATCATTTGAAGGAATAAATATTTTTAAGAAAATGTAAAGATATTTAAGGGAATGATAAAGAATATCTTTCTAGCAATTACCTTTGGGGAGTTGGAAGAGTAATGTAATTGGAAAGGTACTCATAGTATTGCTAATATTTTTTCCTGTTAGCTCTTAAATATAGATGTTTTAGTTTTATCACACTGTGCTTCTTGTATAGTTCATAAGTGTAAATTGTGTTAAGGTGAATACATTCATTATAACATTCCTCTTACTGTGGGATGGATTAACAGCAATTCATGTCTAAAATATTTAAAAATCAGAAATTCAATATAGAAAATCAGAAATAAAAAAGCACATGAAATGTTCCAATGATGAGTTGGAAGAAGGAGGGAGGAAAGGAGAGGAGAAGATAAAGGGAGAGAGAGAGAGAAGGAGAATTGTGAAGGATTAACCAATAGTACACTTCTCATTAGTGACCGAAAAAGACAATTTACTACTTGAAAGGATTTCCTTAAGGGAAGTCTTGCATGAAACAAATATATTTAATTGGAATTGCCAGAATCAATGCAAGGAGATGTAACAGTTGCAATCCTGACAGAACCAAAATTGCAGAACTAAAGTTAAATTCTTTAGCTGTAAAATGGTACAGTATTAAGCTATTATGCAAAGACTATGTTATTCTGAAGCAATGGAATGGGAAATTGGTGCCAAAGAAAATCTAAGAGATCATTGTGTACAACCTATTTTGGCTTTGAAAACTCCATTAAAATACTCCTGGAAAAAATATAAGTAAAAATACTTCTTTTTCAAATTATATAAGTTGTTAAAATAGAAAAAAAATCTCCAAATGCAGCATGAATAACTAAAGTGTAAATACAGTGAGTCAAATAATATTGCACTTATGAACGCATTTGGAATGAAATGCACTAAAATGACTCTTGACATGCAGTTATAGTTTTAACCACCCTCCTGGTCTGATACAGAAGATGGAGGTTAACGCATGGAAGCCCTTCAATGCAAGGTTGCATAGAGACAAGAGAAAGCATGCCCTTTTATACCTGCTTGTCTATAAAAAACCATGGTGAGATGTCTCTCGGTCTTTGCAATCTCTTAGCGGATTGCCTGTGATGCACATAACTCACTCACTGGCTTACTGCTTATTCAATAATAAAATTGTTTTCTTTCTCTGCTGCCACTGTGGAAAGATTTTCTGAATTGAGAGAAGATTTTGTTTTGTTTTTAATTATATTTTCCTAAAAGTCACCACCACCATTGAATATATTCTCTGCAATTCATTAAGAAAGTAAAAATTCTCCAACATTGAAATTTCTAATTAACACATTGTGAACATTAAGAATGAAACAAAATGTAATCATGACTTTTTTTTTCCTATAATACCACAAGGCATTGATGTAGGAGACATTTTTTTAAGAAGGTATCTGTCTTCTATTTAATTCCAACTTGCAAAAACTTCTAGCCCGTACAATTTTTTTTTTCATTAAAGTAAGTCATGTAATATTTAAAAATACTTTAGCTACATGTTTCAGTCAGAAACTATTGAATGTCCTTTCACAATGTCCATGGCAGGAAAAACTAGAGACTAAAACTAATGTGTCACTTTCTTTGTTTTGAGGCTCCATTTAGAATGACCATAAACCATTAAGAAATTACCATCTCTAAACGCAGCACAATTGTTGGCTGATACTTATATGATCATAACTGTGTTTATCCTTCTGGGTATAGCTGCATAACAGAAGGCTATTAATTCCTCATCACCATTTGTGAGAATTTGGAGAGAAAGAAAACAGAAGAGCATACATGAATATCCCACCACCAGATGAAAGGGGACTATGATGGCTCTTCAGTGTTTATTCTCTCCCCAGGAGTATAAAGATTACAAATATTTTAAAAGATTGCATATCTGGTTGTCCAAACTCCATCAAAATGCATTTTGGCTGCTTAAATTAAGACTATTCTATCAAGTTCTAATGTATCATAAACTATCAAATTATAAATAAAATTATTTGAACTTGCTGCCATACACCTTGTTAATGCCTCCTGTTCTAATTATTTGTAAATGATTTAGCCCATTCGATTTCAATTTAACTCATTCATTTCAGAATGAAATACTATTTCTGATCATCATGGAATTAGCTGTACGAATAAGATGGCAAATTGTTGCATTACTTTCTAACTATGGAGCAAAATGAATGGCTTCCATACTTTTTTTGGCCATGTTTAAGAATACCATTATGCAAAATAAGTGTTGACCAAATTTTATTAGTACATCAGTATAAATAAATTTATTTTTAAATTTTAGGGAGGTTTAAGGAGTTAAGATAGATAAAAAGATTACATTCAGAAAAGCAAAATAATGGTCTTCTTTTCAATTTAAAAATATACCTGCCATAACTGTTGCCAATACTAAAATATAACATATAAGAATTAAAAGACCAGCATTTTATATTTAAACAAAAATTATTATGTTCTAAAATACCAAACAATTTTAGTGATTATAAAACTTTAAAGTTTGTTAAAGATTCTGATGGTTTACTAGAAGACATAATAACACAATAATATTAGTTCAAGAAAAATTATCTTCATTATTACTCTTATATTACATAAAACACACATATATACATATATAGGATGTCCCAAAAATTATATATACTTTGAATGATTATAAAGTCAACATTAACATATAGTTCATTTTCAAAATTTAAGGGAAAATTAAGTGAGTTATCTGTTAAAGTGTGTATATATTGATTTGGGACACCTTATATGTATCCATACTTACTTTGACATTCTATACATACAATTGTGGCAAAATGCATGTGTCCTCTCATACAAGTACTCTGCTAGATACTAAACCTCCAATTTTATTAAAAAATGAACTTTAAAATATTAGTATTGAGACCCAGAGGTATATGAAGTTTTCTTAGTTGTTTTATAAATTATATAGTTCTCTGATTTCTTGTGCAACTCTCTCAGGCTTATATCCTTTGCTTTTAAAGATGATATGTGCTAGGTAATTCCATAAGTATCAGAATTTTAACCTCTGCCACAGAGAATTTATATTGACCAATATCTCCATATGATCTAGTAATATGTCAGTTCATTCATTTATTTAACAAATACCTATTGAGAGTCTAGTATGGGCACTCTTCTAGTGCTTATATCAGTAGATAAGAGAGACAGACATAACTGCTCCAATGAAGCTGCTGTTTCAGTGAGAGTACACCAACAATACACAATAGCTATAATAAATAAATTAGTAATGTCAGAAGATTAAAGAGTTATGGAAAAAACAAGGAGAGCAGTGCCAATGGGGTTGGAAATTTTGAATAGATGATCAAGTGATTTCTTACTAATAACATTTAAGCAAAAACTTGAAGATGGTGGGGAATTAGCTGCACAGATAATTTAGAACACAACATTCTAGGCAGAAAGATATGCTATTACAAGTAAAATGGATCTCTCTTTCTGTTACATGGAGAATAGGTTGTAGGATAAGCAGGATAGTAGCACAAAGCAATAGCAGTACACAGCTGGAAGATCAGGAAAGCTGAGAAACCACCACGCCTGCTCCAGGTTCAATTAAGAGGGACTGGATAACTTTTGAGTGCAGTGCAAAAAATAATTATATATATTAAAAGCCTCCAGTCACACAAAGGAATAATTTGTGTGAGCCCCCTGAAGGAAACATTTTTATCCTGCCCTCAGATAATTAAAAGCCTGCGGTGTATGAATCTATTAGAGAGAAAAAAAATAAACCAACAAAAAACACACACACACACCTAGTCTTTAAGAACAAACCATCCTGAAAGAGGAGAAATAATTATTTCAGTCTCTGTAATATAGGTAGTTAGTTTCCACACAATTACCAATATAAAAAAACAAACAGAAACTGCAAGACATGGAAGAGGACCAAAAATTTGACACATTGTCATGAGATTAAAATATTGAAAAGAATCAGACTGAAAGAGCTCACATATGTTAGAATGACCAGACAGTGAATTTTACTTTTAAAATACAAAAAAATATGTTAAAAGATATAGTGAAAAAGCCATAGAAAATATGCAAACAAATGGGAAATTTCAGGAGAAAGATAGAAGCTATAAAATGGAGCCAAGTAGAGGTAGAAAAGTTGTGGTAACAGAAATAAAGATATTCGGATATCTCTCCTGCTCCCCACACTCAACTATCAGAAGACTGGTCAGAGCAGAGAAAATAATTAATTTGAAGGCAGGTCAATAGAATTTATCCACATTGACACAAGAAGAAAGAAAACAATACTTGAGATTGGTGAGTCAATACTGAATGTTTAAACATATACATATGCAATTAGAAAGAGAGGGGGAAAAAAGAGAATATATAAGGGAGAAAAAATGGTAGGATATAAATATTTAAAGAGATAATGTTTGCCCAATAACTGAATACATCTCTTTCACATTGATTCTATCATACTTAACTATCAACTCTGGATGAAAACATAAACAATAAATTAAAATGAAATTTTCAAAGTAACCTAATAAACAGAATAACATGGTCATATTTACCAACAGTTTCCTTTAAGGTGGCTGCTTTTGTGTATTGGGCAAAAGTAGGTATATGTGTGTTTTCTATGATCTCACACCTCTTAACTAGTCTTCGTGCTTCTGATCTTGGCTCCACAGTTTTTTACAGCACAATTTCCAGAGGCCCCATTATAAGCCAGGTCATGTCACTTGTCTGTGAAAAACTCCCCAGTGTCTCCCCATATCATCCAAAGGAAAAGTCCAAGATCCCTAATGTGATTTATGATTTATGATCTGGATCTTCTGTGACCTCATCTCTCCTGCTCCCCACACTCAACAATTTGCTTGTGATACCCTGGCCTTCCCCTTCCCCAGATGTGCCTGCCAGTCATTCTCTCCAATAAGTCCCTTGAGGGGGAAAAGGTCAGCATATTTTCATATTGCTTTAAGAAAGTATAACTTATAAGATCATTACATGGCTAAATTGACTCAATTTTCCTACACACGTTTCATCCACTTTCAGTATTATATGAGGAAACTAAACATTATTACAATTGAAGGGCTATACCATATGTACTTTGCCTTTCAGTTTTCTCCTATCGGTTGACAAGTATTTGGAGTATTAAAATTAATGTTAAAATATACATTGGTAACTTGTAATTAAAGTGGTAAATTGTTGCTAAAGAAAAAAATCACAAAATCTGTTTCACAACACAAATCATATTTGTATAACCTGCTGTCAGACTAATTCCAATTATTCATTTCGATGGATTAAGATGAAAATGAATTACAACATATAATTACTTAAATGCTCATTTTATTCATCCCACATAGATAAAGTTAGTATTAGATTGTCAAAATTATTTAGTAACTGATTTGTTAGCATTTATAGGTACATTAATTTTTCATTTTCAAAGTTATTCAGTTAAGAAGTAAATGAAAGGATAGTGTGCATAATCTTTCTATTTCTTTTGAGAAGATGGTGATTCTCATCCATTTTGAATAAAGAGAATTGCTTTTGTCAAAATGAAAAATTCTTCTCCTGTTTTCTACAGGGTTTTCAATGTTACTGCACTTATAGAATTATCCACGTATAAAATAACAGGGAATTTATCTCATCAGAGGGTTATAATATAGTAATAATTTTGTTTAAAATGTGTTCATATGTCATGTGAATTGCTTTCAATAAGGTTTTAAAATACATTTATAAATTCATATTAAGATGTAAGAATATTGGTTTTTATCAAACACTTTTCCTCCTAAAGTCTCTGTTCTATTGCGCAAGGGAGATAATGAAGCATTTCAGAGGGCAGAGGAAAATTGTTATAGATGCAATGTTATCTACCATAAATGACTAAGAAAACGTAATTCAACTAGTGATGGAAACTTTTTCTCTGAGTTGCTTTCAATAAGGTTTTAAAATACATTTATAAATTCATATTAAGATGTAAGAATATTGGTTTTTATCAAACACTTTTCCTCCTAAAGTCTCTGTTCTATTGCGCAAGGGAGATAATGAAGCATTTCAGAGGGCAGAGGAAAATTGTTATAGATGCAATGTTATCTACCATAAATGACTAAGAAAACGTAATTCAACTAGTGATGGAAACTTTTTCTCTGAGGCAGTTTTGTAGCTCTTGTGAAACATCACAGACTACCTTGAATAAAAGATCCAGAATTGATTGTTTTCACATAATAACCTGTTCATTAGAATTCATTACTTGATAGTGAGACAATATTCCTCTACATAAATATGCCTTTATTTATTTAAAACCATTCTCAATTGATAGACAATTAAGCTACTTCCTATATTTTTGCTATAGAAACAATTCTGTACTGTACATGCACTCATAAATAAACTTTCATTATATTTTGTACTCAAGGTTTTAGAATCAGCATTACAAATAAGGGATAAACAGATTTTAAGTTTAAGCCTACTTTCCAGAAAGATGTAACTATTTTCAGGAGCGATGAATGGGCTGAGAGTCTGGTTCTCTAGCACATCACCCAGGTTGTATCTTCTTATCAATTATTCTTAGTTTGAATATAGTTTTATTTTTGTTAATTTCTTCATGTTTTATTATCTTTTAAGAATTAATAATCAATAAATAAGCAACATTCAAAAAGTTTATTACATATGCTAACACTTTTGTTACATTGGTTACAAATATTTAATTCTAGTAAGCCACTCTTAAGAAATGATTGTGACTGTAGTAAATATATGTAAATAATCTCTTCCATCACTTCTAAGAAGTATCTTCACAGAAGAGAGATATGCAAGTTGACTTTTCTAATTGTAGAAAGCCTGTTTAGGAATAGTACATTATGAGGACATACAGAGTCCAAAAGGTGGAGTCTATTAACACAAGATTGAGGATTTTGATGTTTCCCTCTTCAAAGTTTGGTTTATAAATCTGCAGGCATAAATGAAGAATGTAGGGCACAGTTATCAAATTCAAAACATAGAATAACATTGGCTGTCAACTGTAATTGACACATTTAAAAAAAAGAATTCAGATCATTTGCATAAATTAACAAATTGACACATAAGCTTAAACAATAACAGCTTCAGTCTGTTTTTCTTTGTTTTCCCTCTTTGGATATAGACAATAACAAACATGGCAGTTTATTCCTAACTTAAGGAAAACAACAATGCAAATGATACTGTGAGTAATAATTAACACATACTCTGCTAAGGAGATATAGCTGAGCACATGCTCCATCCCAAGTGGGCACCTGTCTGTTAATACCACACTCTTTGCCATGTAGGAACCCAGATTCAATGATCTTGATTTTCTGTCATTGTTTTCTTCCTAGTGAAGCCAAGAATGTGGCTTTTAAACATAAATTTTTTTATCTTAAATCTTGGCAGCAATTTATAGCTTAAAACATTAGGTCAACTCTTACTGTAAAAATCAAATTGGCCATGTCGGAGGGCCGTAGGCTACCAGCCATGCTATTGAGAACTCTCCAGCAAGAAAGAAACAATGCAAATGAAATCTTAAAAAGAATAACCCAGAGCTCATACACAGATGATTTGGAATATGCAGGTATTGATTTTGGTGGGAAAAAATAAAGGATATAATGTTTGCTGTGCTCAAAACATTTATTATATAAAATGCTACACACCTTATTTCATAATGCTCACAAACATCCTGTAGTTCAATATTTTATCTCCTTTTTTTTATAAGTATGCTGAACCTTAAAGAAGTTAAATAACACAACTGTTTTAGATTAGGTAACACATGAAACAGAGGCTGAATAAATATATTTAAGTGCAAATGGTTTGTTAAGTAATCCCAAGAGGTACTGCTAGGAAAGTGAAGAAGGAAGACAGGAGGGAAGGAAAGGTAGTCAATATACAGTGTTCAACTAGGATAGACTGTGCAGACTATATAATATGCCTCAGAATTGGTCACCCTGTCCCTATCCTCCTGAGGGACAAGGAAGCTGGGCTGTGTATCCAGCACACCTGCATTTCACTGGTTGAGGATTGCTTCTAAAAACTTTAATGGTCTGACACCTCTGACATGACAATGACGCTGCTGGAGAATATCCCTGTAGCCAGAGATAGTCCTCAGGCAGTGTGCTGCAAGTGCTTGGAAGATAAAGTCAGAGGCTTGCAGGAGTATCCTGAGTGCTAAGTGGCTATGGGGTCCCAGCTGCTACATTTAACCTAATATGCATAAGTATTTAAGCCAGGGATAGGAACCGAATCAGAAGGAGGAGCAAGTAAAAGAGATATAGAAGAAATATTCAGATCATAGGTAAAAACTAGAACAATAAGACGTTATAGAATTCATGGGTAGGTGGAATGAGACATTTATAAAAATTAATAGTGTCAAATAATTTACATAATAGTGCATTATATTCACTTTGGAAAACTACCAGAAGTTCAAATATTCTAGTCCCACATTGATTTTCAAATATGGACCAAATAATAATTTTTGTCCTCATACAACTTGAAATTACATGAAAGTGTGGTCAATAGAAGAAAATAATAGATTGTACCAATCTTAACAATCTAGCTATGGATTATAAACACTCCAATGTAACTATTTTCCTAAATAGGATATCAAGATATACTTTAATTTGAAACTTTTAAATACTTATATAGGCTCATGTTCAATCCTAATTGACCTAGCGCCGTGGTTGGCAAACTGCGGCTCTCGAGCCACATGTGGCTCTTTGGCCCCTTGAGTGTGGCTCTTCCTAAGCCTTAGGAGTACCCTAATTAAGTTAATAACAATATACCTACCTATATAGTTTAAGTTTAAAAAATTTGGCTCTCAAAAGAAATTTCAATCATTGTACTGTTGATATTTGGCTCTGTTGACTAATGAGTTTGCCGAGCATTAATAGTGTATCTGTTACTTTGTCGTGTAACACACATTCACGAGTTTATTTTATATTCATTTTCAATATTTATATCTGCTTATGTAAGAACCTTTGTTAGGTCCACTCACTCACTGGCTCCTTCCTCCCTGTTTTTGGAATACTATGCCGCTATAAAAAAGAAGGAACTTTTACCATTTGCAATAGCATGGATGGAACTGGAGAGCATTATGCTAAGCAAAATAAGCCAGTCAGAGAAAGATAAATATCACATGATCTCACTCATATGTGGGATATAATGATCAACATAATTTGATGAACAAGAACAGATCCAGAGACAAATGGTAGGGGAGGAGGGTTAGAGAGCAACCAAAGGACTTGTATGCATGCATATTAGCATAACCAATGGACACAGACACTGGGGTGGTGGGGGCTTGCCCAGGGTGGGAATGGCTGGCAGGGGGGGGTCAATTGGGGGAAAAGGAGACATATGTAAAACTTTAGACAATAAAAAAATTTTTTTTCTGGAACTTTTGTTCTATTTTATTATTTATTTATTTATTTTTAAGTTAAGGATTCCAGTAAAGAAAGGGAGTAGTTAAGGAATAGCTAGATCTGTTCTGATTCCATGATAATAATTATAACAAACAAAGATAAATCAAGCCAACTTTAGAAACACCAGTACCAGTATAGGTTTCTGAAGCAGACCCTGGTTACACATTTTTGCCAAGCAGCAATATAACTTGGTAATTGTGCACTCCATGGACAGAACAGATGAATGACACTGATGGAGAATACATATGAAGTGTCAATAAACTTACAACAAGATCAGTTACAGAGATTTTGTACTATCTTGCTTTATTTTGCCCACACTTTACTTCTTAAAAAGTAGGTAATGGAATACTTTTTGTTCTCTTTATAAATCTAGTTGATTTATTTTTTAGTTTCTTGAGTCCTTCGAATCTTTTAATTGAATAAAACTGTGTCCCTTGTCTTGGTTTTATGATGCATGAAAATAGTAAAAGAACATTATATCTGTTAGAGAGAGAGCTGTTCCTTCGTAGCACATGTTGGAGGGTCACTTTGGAAAAGAAATATATATATTTATATGTGAAGCTAGATTTCCCAGAGAAGCAGTTTATACCATGTTCTGCAAAGTATTTATCTGGCAGTCAATTAGTGACAGTGATGATGGTGATCTGTTGGACTTACAAAAGCACCTAGAGCAGCTATCATGCCTAACTGATAAGCTAAGAAAAAAAATGGTGAGAAACAGAATTGGGATCATGAGAACTCCACTTGGTAAATTGCCCAAAACTCAGATGCATAAAAAAATATTAAAGTTACTACTGGAGGTTGATTAATTGGAGATGCCAAATAATCTTGGAATTCCTAAATTATTATTTCCCTGGTAAATAGATATTGCCTAATGAACATTTAACATTTTATTTCTCAATATATTTACTGTTATTTAAAAAATGGTAGGAAAAAATTTCATCTCCCAAAGCTCAACTCAATTCAACATAATATGTTACCAACATAAAATGACCAAAACCACTACATATTAAAACACCATGTAATAAGATGTTTTAGCAATAATGACTGTTGGTGAAAAATAAAAACACAAAATTAAAACTAAAATTCCTGGAACAATGGAAAGTGCTATTAAAGTAATATTAATGGTGATGATCTTTACATATCAGGATGGAAAGTATGAACTACTATTTTATCCGATGGTTTGCCCTTAGTGCTACCCACAGATACACTGCCTTCCCTAGTGTGAGGTCTCATCAATCTGCAACTCAGTCCTACATTAAATTCAGCAGGATCAATGGAAAGAAAGAGAGTAAGTCTCACAAAGCCAAATCATATAGAACTTCACCAGGGGAAAGAAAGTGAAACAAGTTCAGGAAAAGGCAAAAAACTCAGGGAACATAGTTGAGAAGAGTTTCATCTATAAATAAAAGCAGCAATGCTATGTTGCCCCAATTTATTTTTGAAGACACTATTCTTTCATGATTTCCCATACAGCAGTGCCTGGGTTTAACTCCTAATAGATTTATAGAGCATTCCTCTGCACTTGTTCTATTCTCTGTGTAATGCTGAATTTCATGCTTCTGGATAATCTAAAGGAGCTTGTTGCCATTGATACAGTGAGAAGCAATTGTAAAATAGATCCGGAATGTTTACTTTTCTAAATATTCATTTTGAACACTTGTTTAAAGCGCTTTTTTATTTTCAATTTCTTATAGAGTACCATTTGGCTCTCCTTTCCCCTTTGTTTTCAGCACTCACACCAAAGCAGAGGTTTAGCTATTATAACGGAAATTACCATACTGAAAATGGATGCTCTAAGTACTACCCCTAACATCACCCACCTTCATTGTTATAAAACTCTCATCTCAGGTTAGATTAGCAATGACCTTACATATAACACAGCATAGAAATTATTATCACAATAATTATATCAAGTCAAGGAAAAGTATGAATCATGAAACACTAACAATTTTTAGCTGTTCTTACTATGTTGAAGTGCATTAATTTTACAAATGTAGACCTCAGTAGCAAGACAACAACAGTAGGGATATTTAAAACTAGAGGCCTGGTGCATGAAATTTATGCACAGGTGGGGTCTCTAGGCCTGGCCGGGGATCAGGGCCGATCATGGCCATCTCACCCAGTCCCTATCAGGGCCGGGCTGATCAGGGCTGGGCCAATCAGGGCCTGCAGGCCAGAGGGAGGGACTACAGGAGGTTGGCCAGCTGTGGAGAGGGACTGAAGGAGGTTGTCTGTGGGAGCACACTGACCACTGGGGGGCAGCTCCTGCATTGAGTACATGTCATAGCAACTGGTCAACCAGTTGTTCCAGTCATTCGGTCGTTATGGTTGCTTAGGCTTTTATATATATAGATACTTTAGGAAACATAGCCTCAAGGTAGACTTCCCTATGTTTTCTAGGCAGTAGAAATTTAATATAAGAAGTATGAGTGCTGTGTCAAAGTCCTGCACAACATGAGAAATGGGTTTTATTAATTGCTATTACCAATGGTAATGCCAATGAAAAGTATTCAGGATGTCATTTTTTCTATCTCCAGTCACAAATAGTTCTTAGATCTCATAGCATCATAACAATTCTGTGACATAGAAAATGTGCAACTCTATCTGTATTAAAGATAAAACTGACTAGTTCAAGATTTTATGTTAATATGTTTTATTTTCTGTAACAAACAGAGTCATCAGAATGCATGGTTTAAGTAACTGATAAAAATTATTTTAAACTCCATTTAGAAGCTGGCACAACAAGCACTCTGACATATAAATGAATAAATGTGTCAACATGAGAAACACTTAAACCTGTACAGAATATTTTTAAATAAAATATAATTTATTGACTTGATTTCTATTGATAAGCATGTAGCGTGTACAGAATTTTTATGAGTTTACTCAAGCCAGATTGACGACAATTGCCAGGAAGCAAAATATCAACGGATTGAGAAAATGCTCTGGAAAATTGCAGTTTTACCACTTATTTTATACATCAGAATAAAAAGGAAAGATCAACTTCTGACTCCATAGATCTAGAAGTATTAGGTTGATCTCTGAACTCTAGGCAGAAGTTTTGCAAAGCAAGTAATTACTGCTATAAACATATATTACCATGTGATCCAATAATTGCACTCCTTGTTATTTACCCAAAGGAGTTCAAATCTAATGTCCACAAGAAACCTACACATCCTATCCTATATAGTAAAAGCCTAATATGCTAAGTGTCTGGTTGTCTGGTTGGCCATTCAACCAATCAAAGCATAATATGCTAATGATATGCTAAGGCCGCTCAACCGCTCGCTATGATGTGCACTGACCACCAGGGGCCAGATGCTCCAAATGGTAAGTTAGCTTGCTGCTCGGGTCCAGCCAATCAAAACTGAGCCAGATGGGCTGGACATGCCCTGGAACCCTCTCGCAGGCCCTCCCCAGCTGGCCAACTTCCTGTGTCCCTTTCTGGCCCTGATCGTGCACTGGTGGGGTCCCTTGGCCTGGCCTGTGCCCTCTCACAATCAGGGCTGAGGGCCACCAACCCCTGAGTGCACAAATTTCATGCACTGGGCCTCTAGTAAATACATACAGAAGCATTATTCATAATTTCAAAACTTGGGACACAGCAAAGATGTCCTTTAGTAGGTGAAATGGTAAACTAATGTGGTATATCCATTTAATGGAAAGTTATTCAGCACTAAAACAAAATGAGTTATCAAGTCATTAAAACAAAATAGATCCAGAGACATGAAGCATGGAATAGACTGTGGAATCTCAGAGGGAAGGTAGGGGAGGGCTGGGGGATCAACCAAAGAACTTGTATGCATATATGCATAATCCATGGACACAGACAATAGGGTGGTGAAGGCCTGGGACAGGGCAGGGGGTGGAGGTAGCTAGAAGAGGTCAATGGAGGGAAAAATGAGACATATGTAATACTTTCAATAATAAAGATTGAAACAAACAACAACAACAACAAAAAAAAACAGAAATGGGGACACCTCAAATGCGTATTTTTAAGTGAAAGAAGCCCATCTGAAGAGACCACATAATGTAATTTGAACTATTTGACCTTTTGGAAAAGGCAAAATTATGAAGACAGTAAAAAAAAAATCACTAGTTGCTAGGTGTTCCAAGGAAGAAGCCGCAGAGGGGATGTTTTTGGTAGTAAAACTATCCTGATGATACTCAAATGGTGGACACATGTCATTATGCATTTGTCCAAACTGAATATGCAACAAGGAGTGAACCTTAATGAAAGTTATGCACATTAGTTAATAATAATGTACCAATATTTTCTCCTCTGTTGTAACAAATGTTACATACTAATGCAAGATGTTCATAACAGGAAAGACTGGGGAAGAGGCTAGTGTAAGAGGGTATATATAAACTCTGAACTTTCCACTCAATTTTTCTATAAACTGAAAAACACTTTAGAAAGAGTTTATTAAGTAAAGAAACAAAAAATACAAATGTAAGACCCATTTTACCTATTTTAAAGAAAAACTAAAACATTTAAAATTATATCAGTGTTACTAAACATCTTTATTTTTATTAAAATTTAAACAAAAAATACTATGGAAACCTTTTTAAACCACAAAAATTATTCTCAGGACTTCTGGAAAACTGGTTAATCAAAAATTTTAGGACAATTTGGAAACATAAACATGGGCACATAAAACTAAGTACAATAGCATATAAGAGTTCCATGTTTGGGAATTTTTTTAGCTTTATTAAAATAGAAAGTATTAAATATATTCTGAAAATCATTACAATAGTTTGAAAGGATTATATAATTAACATGCTTAAGTAGTTAGAAATTGAAAACTCGCCAGTCTTCCAAAGACCTTCCTTACACAAATGAGGTATTTTGTTGTCTTTATTCTCAATTTTCAAAAAATATATAGTTTTGATAAAAAGCACATTTTGGGGGAATTGCCACTTTGAGTTAAGTTGAATTAATAGAGAGTTCATTTTTCTTGTTCTAGGCAAACCAATTATACCCACTCTCTAGGTCAGGATTCTCACTGGATATAATGCACATAGAAATTGCCTTTAATAGTGTCTTCTAAAATGTTTTTCATTCTCTACTGTGTTTAATTAAAAATAAATTATTTAGCCCTAGCCAGTTTGGTTCAGTGGATAGAACATCAGCCTATGGACTGAAGGGTCCCAGGTTTGATTTTGGTTAAGGCTGGACCCCCAGTAAGGGGTGTGGAGGAGACAGCCAATCAATGATTCTCTCTCATCATTGATGTTTCTATCTCTCTCTCCCTCTCCCTTCCATTCTGAAATCAATAAAAACACATTTTTAAAAATAAATTCTTTAGACCTCTTAAATTTAGACTTATTAAATTCTTTAGGTTTATTTTTTCATTACAGTTCTCTGAAATTTTATGTTTTTGTTTTCCCTAATATCTACCTTTGAATTCTGTGTCCAGACAAGCTCCACCAACCTCAGTATTTTAGTAGTCTGAATGTTTGCTGACCTTAGGGATGCTGCAATGTGGTTTTATTTCTTTACAGACCAACATGTAGTATAATTATAATGCCTTTAGAGGAGGAAATAAACAATGTATGTCTAGTTCATTGCTTTTATCGCTTGAAAATATAGCTCAACTGCCTTTAAACTCATTCATTCTCTGCCTCTTCAATGAAATGGTGTCTCATATAACACCTGAACAAGAGTGAATTGTTTCATTTTAGAAGATGAAGAGAAATAGTTATGCTCGATTGAACTTCTAATATAAACCAACTGCTCCTTGAAATGCTTAACGATTACAGAAAATACCTATAGAGAGCTTCCATACTCAAATAATTCTTACAAGAATAAATTTTTAAACAGACATGTAATTAAAGCAAATTTAGTTCTTGGTTTCACTGCTCAGTGTGTGTGCTCACTAAGAGTTAGCAGGTCAGAGTAAGATGCAGAACACTAAGATGTGTGGTATAAGACATCCATATGCTGTTTTTCATTGTGATAATCTCAGCAATTGGAAATGTCCAACCTTTACTGTACTTAAACCCAATACAAAAGCTGATCAACCCAACAACTAAACGTTATGATAGATGTGAGTTAAAATAGTGTGAAATTTGTGTGACAATAGTGTGTGTTTTAAATTGCTTGTTATTTATAAGAAATACGTTTTTCATATAAGTAAGAATATGTCAGAAATTCCCTAGGGGCACATGTTTGTAGATGAGTTTTCTTCTTTTCATTATTTGCCAAGATATCTAATAATTCCCATGCCTAGCCACATTTAAGGTATGTCTATAAAACTAGTTGAACTTACAAACGTTTTTCTTTTCTTTTTAACATACTGTTTATCATTCCTCTTCTGCTCAAATACTCACATCTCATCTATGTTTCACCCATGGCAAACTTTTCTAGGGTTATAGTGAAAGGAATTTTGACTTAAATTTTCATTTGAATGAATCAGGTGGATTTGAAAATACCACATATTATTAATGTAGTTTTGTACTGCCAAATCTGTAAGTGCCATTTACATATCAGTCTAATTTAATGTCTACTTCCCACCACCAACCTTGAAAGTTGTGTTGTCTAATTTCTACATCCAAACATATTTGTTCTGACTAGAATCTGTTATGTGACATCAGTTGTTGGGATCTTACCCAACACAATATCATTAATTAGATTAGAACTTCAGATAACTTATTGCCAGACACTTATCGCATCTCCTAGCTTTAGCTGAAGATTGATTGGATCAATTGTATATAAGGATAATCACTGGGCTGGTTGTCCAAAAAGCTCTTTAAAGAAAGATGATTTTTTTTCATGCTCCTTTTTTTTGTATCTGTTTGAAGCATAGAGTTGATAACTGAGACTGCAAAGAAAAACACACACATGAGATGAGCTTGACAATAGAACAAAGCACTTAAAGTGATGGATGTGAGAGAAGGAAACTGGGACTTTGATGATTATCTTGGACCTTCCATAATAACTATGGACTCCCAAAATTGGAATTATTTTAGATGAGAAAAATATAAATCTTTATCTTTTAATGTTACTTATATCTTTTTCTAGGAGATAAATATAATTCAATTTTAACAGTATTACTTAAATTTGAAAAACCTGAACCAGTCATTTATATAAATGCTTTAGTAACCAGCACATACTGGGCAATACACAGTTAATGTATTACTGTGATACAATTGGAGAGGAGAGTTAGTTATTTTATGGTGATTCTCAATATTTAAAGCTCCATATTTCCCAGGAGAATTGGAAAACAAAAAATTCCCAAGTAACAAATGCGGCTCAAATCTTGCAAGAGTATGTATTCAAGGAATGTGCATTAGGATAACTCATATTTAAGTTTTCAACCCTGGAAAATTATAAACCAACAATACCTGAAAATTGCTTAAGTTTGCCACCAAACCACTTTAGTTTGTAAATCTCAAAGAGATAAATGCTTTATTGAGCATCAAAACTAGCATAAAAAGTTACATTACATGCCCAGGCTTTTTTTGTTTTGTCCTTGGCACACCTTGAAAATTAGCATAATTAATAATGGTAAACAATAAGTTTAATAACACAATGAGAGTCCTTTTCTTAGGGAAAATAACAAATGATTTCTATATACATTATGAGGAGACTAGGCGATGATGATAAATGATGATCATAATGATGATGATGATGAATCTACAAAAATTAGAGACAGAAATATTTAAATGTCTCCAGCAAAATGTAAAGTTACAAAATTTAACTACTTTATAAAAAAATCATAGTCTTACTGATTTCTTAGTTTTGGATTTTGATAAAAAGTGTTACTATTTAACAAGAGTGAATATCATTCTATAATTTTAAAGTGTGAAAATTAAGTTTGGAAATAAATAACTTGAGACACAGTATAATTATGTCAGCTATGATTGAATGATTGCTGCAATTCTCTACACATTTCTATATTTGTACCTCATAAAACATAAATTTCCAAATCTCCCTACCAAAGGGCAGAGTTTATTATAACTTCACTCCTCAAATCTGAACTAATCAGATGACTTATTTTGACAATAAATAACAGAATTGTCAGTATGGCATTTCTGAATTCGGGCCTTAAGGGTTCAGACTTTCTCAGACTTTGTCTTATACAATGAGAGCAAGCCAGCAGGATGCTTCTGAAAGAAAAATGCCATATGGGAGAGAGCTGAGGTACCTGAGCCAAGAACCATTCAACTTCAGGTGCAAAGCCACCACCTTTCTCTACTGACCAATTAATTGAGATAAGCAGATAGAAGAACTAGTGGTCTATTTTTTAACTTATCAAGAACACTAAATTATTGCTTTAAATTTACTCAGTTTGAGGGTCATTTTTCACACAGTGATATTATGGCAGTACATAACTAATACCACAGCCTAAATGATCTCATTATTCTGAGATCCTAAGAAAATATAATTGTGTTATAAGTTAGAATATAAAATTTTATTTAATATAAAAAGTAGAGGGAAAGTAACTTTGGCAAAAAAAAAAGTGAGTTCAATTACAAATTTCATTAATTACTCTGTGCAAAAATAGGAAACAAATTAGCTTTTGTGGGCATTACATTACTTATCTATAAACTGGGCTTTATAAATTTACCCATTATCTTGTTTGCAAGAAAACCTGTCTGTGAAAAACAAAACAAGACAAATCAAAACAAAACAACATAAATTTTTTCCAATGCTTTAGTGGCTGACCCACATGGAGCTCCTATGAGCTAACATATGTTAGGCATCTGACTAAATATGTTATAAAAATATCATTTTGATATTATTTAAATATTATTATAATTATTAATTAATGCAAGCAAAAGTTCTCAAACAGAATATGAAAATTACTTTAATAATTATTTAAAGAAGAAAAGGTTTTAATACCAATTATTAAAATATAATACCATTTAAAATTGTTTCAAAGAAAGTGAAATACTTAGGTAAAAATGCAGCAAAACATGTGTAGGCTCTGTATGCAGAAAAATTATGAGAATGCTGATAAATAATGAGGAAGCATATTGTGCTCATGTTTTGGGAGATTTGATATGGTTAAGATGTCGATTCTCCCCAAATTTAGCTTTAGGATTCACACAATTCCTAGTAAAATCTCAGCAAAATTATTTATATACCAAGAAATATATTCTAAAATTGATATTGAAAATAAAAAGTACTAGAATATCTATAACAATTATTTAAAAATAATAGAATGATAAGAAATATGCTACCTAATTTTAGGACTTATAACATATCTATAGCAATCAAGACAGTTGGTATTGAAAAATATAGACAAAGAGATCAAAGGAAGAGTAGAAAGCCAGAAAAAGACCTACACATTTATGCACAATTAGATTTTGAAAATTTTATAAAGACAATTAAATTAAGCATGATTGACTTTTCAACAGACATTAAAGCATGGTATCAAACAAACAATCCTTAACAAATATTGATAAATTGTACTTCATCAAAATTTAAAATACATGCCAATAAAGACCCTGATGAGAAGATGGAACAGGTCACAACTGGGAGAACGTATTTGCAAACTACACAGAACAAGCTCTAAAATAGATACTATAGATGCTTATTCTGTGTCGAATATATATATATATATATATATATATATTTAAAATTTAACAGTAGAGCCCTGGCTAGTGTTGGTAAGTGGTTAGAGCATTGTACCATACACCAAAGCGTCACAGGCTTGATTCCTAGTCTGGGCACATAGCCAGGTTGTAGTGTTCAATCCCAAATTGGGGCAAATGCATGAGGCAATCAATGATCAATGTTACTCTCTCACACTAATGTTTTCTCTCTCTCTCTCTCTCTCTCTCTCTCTCTCTCTCTCTCTCTCCCTCTCCTCCTGCTCTCTAGAATCAATTAAAAAGCATATCCTGGAGGAAAACCAAGATGGTGGCATAGGTAAACACCGGAAATTGCTGCCTCTGACAACAACTTCAAAAATACAACGAAAAAACAAAAAGGACATCATCCAGAACTACAGGAAGGCTGGCTGAGTGGAAATTCTACAACTAGAAGGAAAGAGAAAAGCACACTGAGACCCAGAGGAGCTGCGGAAGTAAAAGTGCAGAGGTATGGAGGCTGGAGCGCGCATGTGGAAAGGGGCGGGCACCTGAGGATGCGGCTGTCTTTTTTAATCAGGAGGGAGTCACAAGCTCCCAACTGCTCTGAACTCCAGTTCCGGGAGGTCTCTGGGGACCCAGGACTCATACGGGGAGAAACTGGACTGTCTGGCAGCAGGCAGAACTCGGAACTCGAGGGCGGCTTTCCCTCAGAGGTGCTTGCAGCAATTATCAGGACACTGAGACATGTGGCCCCTTACAGCAGGGCTGAGGATCAGCAATAGCTGCTTGCTCTGCCCTGTTGCTTCCAAGACCCGGCCCCACCCAGGCTTCAGCAGAAGCTTTTGCATATGAATGCCCTGGCCCTTTGCAACCTGAAAAGTACCTAAAAAACTGCAGCTGGGCCACACAGACCCAGAACTTCCAAGAGAAGACCCAAGGCCCACAGCAGCTTGCATTGCTTCACAGCTGGGCCTCATCTGGGCACCTCCAAACCCCCCAAAAAAGGAAGGGGAATCTGCAGATCTCTTCATAGCTCCTACTGAGTAGCCTTAGGCAGAGGCTAAATTAGCACCTCCTTAGATCCAAGAGCCAGTGTACCCAGTGGTCAGAGTGGGACCATCCAGATTACAACTCCTCAGATTCATAAGGAACACACTCAGGGGGCAGACTCAGTGAGCACCAAAGCCCCACTGAAGCAAGTCTTGCCCCAGAAGGGTGTCTTCAGCACAGAAGTTCTCCCACTGCAGACACAGCTTATTCTCACAGCCAATTGGCCTGGAGGTCAATTCCTCCCAGTGATAACTACAACAATCAAGGCTTAACTACAACAAGACTGTGCACACAGCCCACAAAGGGGTGCACCAAGAGTGTCCACCTCAGGTAATTGGGGAGACTGAGCCACTGGGCCCTATAGGACACCTAGCACACAAAGCCACTCTACCAACACAGGGAAGCATAAAAAATGCGGAGACAAAGAAACAGGACACAAATGGCAGAAATGGAGGAAAGCAAACGACTGGATATAGAGTTCAAAACCACGTTTATAAGGTTTTTCAAGAATTTTATGGAAACCGCTGATAAATTTAGTGAGACCCTGGAGGATATGAAAAAAGACCAACTAGAAATTAAGCATACACTGACTGAAATAAAGAATAATATACAGAGATCTAACAGCAGACAAGAGGATCCCAAGAATCAAGTCAAAGATTTAAAATATGAAGAAACAAAAAATACCCAACCGGAAAAGCAAAAAGAAAAAAGAATCCAAAAATACGAAGATAGTGTAAGGAGCCTCTGGGACAACTTCAAGCGTACCAACATCAGAATTATAGGGGTGCCAGAAGAAGAGAGAGGGCAAGATATTGAAAACCTATTTAAAGAAATAATGACAGAAAACTTCCCCCACCTGGTGAAATAGACTTACAAGTCCAGGAAGCACAGAGAACCCCAAACAAAAGGAATCCAAAGAGGACCACACCAAGACACATCATAATTAAAATGCCAAGAGCAAAAGACAAAGAGAGAATCTTAAAAGCAGCAAGAGAAAGAGACTCAATTACCTACAAGGGAATACCCATACGACTGTCACCTGATTTCTCAACAGAAACTATGCAGGCCAGAAGAGAGTGGCAAGAAATATTCAAAGTGATGAATAGCAAGAACCTACAACCAAGATTACTTTATCCAGCAAAGCTATCATTCAGAAGTGAAGGTCAGATAAAGAGCTTCACAGATAAGAAAAAGCTAAAGGAGTTCATCACCACCAAACCAGTATCATATGAAATGCTGAAAGGTATTCTTTAAGAAGAGGAAGAAGAAAAAGGTAAAGATACAAATTATGAACAACAAATACACACCTATTAACAAGTGAATCTAAAAATCAAGCGAATAAATAATCTGATGAACAGTATGAACTGGTGATTATAATAGAATCAGGGACATAGAAAGGAAATGGACTGACTATTCTTCGGGGGGGGGGGAAAGGATGTGGGGGGTGCGGGAAGAGACTGGACAATAATCATTCACCTATGGATGAGGACAGTGTGTGGGGAGTGAGGGCAGAGGGTGGGGTGGGAACTGGGTGGAGGGGAGGTATGGTGGGAAAAAAGAGGAACCAATGTAATAATCTGAACAATAAAGATTTAATAAAAAAAAAGAAAAATATCCTCGGATGAGGATTAAAAAATAATAATAAATTAAATTAAATAATTAAAAAATAATAAAATTGGCTTGTTCTATCAAAAAAAAAAGCATATCCTTGGGTGAGGATTAAAGAAACAAAAAAAGACTATTGGCACATGCATCAACTTCCATGAATTGCAAGGGACTTATGCTAGTGGTAATGCCAATCTCAAAAGGCTGCATAGGATACATCCCATGTATATAACACTAGAGGCCCAGTATACGAATTAGTGCACAGGTGGGGTCCCTCAGCCTGGCCAGCGATCGGGGCCATCGGGGCCATCTCGCCCAGTTTCGATAGGGGCCGATAGGGGCCGATAGGGGCCGGCCAGCCAGGGGGAGGGACTGCAGGATGTTGGCCGGCCTCGGTAGGTTGGCTGTCGGAGCACACTGACCACCATGGGGCAGCTCCTGCACTGAGCATCTGCCCCTCTGGTAGTCAGTGTGTGTCATAGTGACCGGTCAACCAGGTTGACTGGTCATAATGGTTGCTTAGGCTCTTATATATATATTTTTGAGCTCACATAAGGTTGAGAACAGGTTAGCTGTTGTCAGTATTTAGGCAGAGCAAGATCGGTGCAACTACAAAGGGATAGTATAAGGAGTTTCTATGGGATGATGAAATAGTTCTGTTTCTTGTGGTAGTGATAAAACAAATCTAAAGTTTCATAGATTTATACTCCATAGACACAAACGAGTGTATGTAAAAATTAAAGAAATATGAATAAAATCTGTAGCCTAATCAACACTGTACCAATATACATTTCCTGATTTTCTTTTAGTTCTGTAGTTATGTGAAATGTCACTCATGGGGAAGCCTAGCAATGGGTAAACGGGACGGACTCTGTACTACTTTTGGAAATTCCCATGTGTTTATGAATATTTCAAAATTCGAAATGTTCTAAAAAGATCTCTTAGATTTACTAAAAGTGGTATTTTACTCTAAATCCGTAAATACCTTTCCTCACATCTGTATACATACCTGTGTACAAATACCTTCTAAGAAACTTGTTTCTTTTTCTAGGAGTGTATGCTCCTACAATAATGGGAGTGGGATGGGTAAGAACTGCTCTCAACATTTCCATCTCCTTATATTTATGATACATAGAATAGAGTATCCATATAAATTAGTTGATAATGACAGTTTTCAGGGGTCCTCAAACTATGGCCCGCGGGCCACATGCGGCCTGCCGAAAACATTTATCCGGCCCGCCGGGTGTTTTTGCCGCCGCTGCCTGTTGCTTAGCAGCCGACTAGTTTTTTTTTTTAACTATAGTCCGGCCCTCCAATGGTCTGAGGGACAGTGAATTGGCCCACTGTTTAAAAAGTTTGAGGACCCCTGGTTTAAATGAATGAACAAAGAAATTAAAATATTTTGGAGACACTATCTTTTATGTGTTGACTGCTTAATTATCTGGCTTAAGTTATAGGTCTAATTTTTAAATGAATCTTAAATGCTTTTAATACGACATTATTTTATTGTTGTTGCAGTCTACTATGAAATCCTATAGACAATGATTTATTTGGTGAGTCAAATGATTAAATATTGAGATAGTGGGGATATTTTAATGAATATTTTAAATATAATTATTGCATAAGATATATCACTTGTCTTTTAAAATATTTTAAGATAGTCATGTAAATAATGTTCTCTAAACATTATTGGAAAACCCAAAAGCAATAACACATTTCACTTTTTAGTGAAAATATATAATATCTCAAGAGTTAATTCTGAAGACCATACTTATTGGTATATATCTTCTATTTAATATACATATTTCTTCTGTTTTTATGTATTTACAATGACTACCTTGCAATTATGATTATTCATCTTACTTTCATCTAAAAAATACAAGTTTGATTCTAATTACTGTGAATTTTATGTAATTCTATATACTGGAAATTTTACATTTAAATTTGTAGTCTATAAATGGAAAATTCATCAAGAAGCTTTGTTTCTTATTCTTTATTTCAGTATCTTCACTTGAAAGTAGAAGAAGTAAATACCTTTTTTTTCCTGGAAATGTTTATACAGCAAGATGCTTTTTGTATCACCTGTCAAAATTTTCGCATTCCAGTAGTTTAATAGAACAGGTACTAGGATTCTAATTATGCAAATTCATTTTAAATACTGTATTTTTGATGAACAGGTACAGCAAATTGTAACACATCTGAGGTTTTTTTTACAATTGAACAGATGCTGTGATTACAAAAACAGATGCTGGTAATAGCAAAATATTTGGGAAAAACATGTCTATGCAAATAGAGTCTACAACAAAGACTGTTGAAAAGCTGGAAAACCTATGCTTGCCAAAATGCATAAAAATATAAGATAAATTTTGGCCTTTCCTCATATATTCTTGTATGTATGGTATATTTGAGAATGTCTTTACATATGCATCATTTTAAGTGAATAGTAAGTAAACAAATATAACATCTATAGTGTAAGGATTTGAAAATGGCACAAGATGTTAAGGGGAGATAAGTTATAAAAAGTGTAAAGAAAACTTTGCAACATTTATGTATATACTTGCTGACTGAAATCTCTTATTGTTATTGATTTTGCCATTTTCTGATGGCAATGACTCTTGGATATTGTGAATATTTGGCAGTTCATAAGAACTACACTTATAGACTGAAGTTTAAGGCAGGACCATCTTTTATCTAAATATAGATGATTCTGCTTTAATTTAGTTCTCAGTATTTTCTGTCCACATATGTGCAGGCTAGGACTTGAGGTTTGCCTTTTCTCATTATATTTTAGGGACCATGGTATTAAATCTGACTTCTCTCCCACCTGGAAATCTTTTTAAGTCTCCTATAGGGTTCATTTTCTATTTCCTACTTTAGGCATTTACACTGCTTTTCCAATCCCATTAAATAAATGCATTCTAATCCTTTCCTCTCATAATCTTTCTTCTTATTTCACAGAGAAAAATTCATTAGATAGGAACCATATCAACCTCCTCTAAAAGACAAGAGAAAGTATAGGGGGAAAAAAGGAAAAGAAAATATAAATAAAGATTCTTCTGCAACCAAAATTTAAGTTCCTCATCTCTGCCCTGATTCTGTGCCCTACTGTCTTCTCAGTAATTTCTTTAACCACACACTCTCATATGAATCCACTTCCTCTCTTCTGGATTTTTCCATGAGTATTTAAAAATAGTTAGGTTGCTCCAGTGTTAAGAAATATATATTATTTCTCCTTAGATAACTACCTGTCTTCTGGACCATCTGGTAATCTGTCAATATGCCTTCATTTTATTATGACTTTACTGTGCATTACAGTTTATTACACTGGCCATGTTTAATATTCTTTCTTTGCTTTAGATTGGAATACACACAGACACCCCCTGCTTTTCCTCTTATATCTCTGAGCACCTTTAAAGAGACATTTTAAGCCCCCATTCCCCCCAAGTCCACTTGCATTTCTTAAATTCCCTCCTACATCCTCATCACTACAAAATTTCCTTGGGCTGTCACATTCACTTGCAAAACTTTAATTTTCATTTGCTTTCTAACTCAAGAATCTACATTTGCATCCCATCTTCTCTTGGTCTTCAGATGGAATATTTACAGCACATTAGACACAACACCTTGGATATAAGGCAGGAACCTCAAACTTAACATTTTCAAAACTAAACACAAATGAAATCTGCCGCTTCTCTCTCCCCAAGCTACTGTATTCTCTTATTCTTCTTGCCTCATTGCAAGGCAGCTGTCAAAGCTGAAGTGCTTAAAACAGAAACTTGGGCATGATCAAAAATCTTGCAAAAATCTGCCCTGATATTCTCCCCAGTAGGATATTTTACAATTACCCAAAGTAACTTATTTAGAAAATATTCTCTCTTTCTGGGTATTCTACAAATTCAAATTATTTTTTAAATTATTATTATTATGTTCAATTATCTCATCTTGCTATGGAATAAATATCATAATTTTCCTTCATATTAGTAAAGCTAATCTTTAAATAGCCTGGCTTTCTTAAATCTTTTACCAAGAATTGAATACTTCAAATAGTTTTCATAAGAAACTTAAAAATATTATAAATTATGCTCTTTATAATACCATGTATTATGGGTAAAACAAAAAATATATTTTTAATTTTAATCATTCATTATTTGATAACTTGTAAGCTACATATAAATCTGCACTATACTAATAAAAACAGTATCTATGAATCTACCTTTGTAGGATTGTTGGCAGTCCTGTTTTCTCATTTGTTAAATGCCTATCCCTTTGTCCTGATTTTGTATTTGGTTATTTGTATTCTTTTACATGGTTAGTCATAGTGGTTCCAAATATTAAACATTTATGTACTAGTTTCATTACTTTTTATTTCTTCTAGTTTTTGAGTGTCTTTTAATTTTTAAAGAAAATATGAAGGTCAGATAAAGAGCTTAATGGACAAGAAAAAGGTGAAGTTCATCACCACCAAACCAGGATTACAAGAAATGATGAAGGGTCTTCTTTAAGAAGAAAAAATAAAGATAAAAAATATGAACAGTAAAATGACAATAAATATATATCTATCAACAATTGAATCCAAAAATCAAAAATAAACGAACAAGGAATTCAAAATAAACTGATGAATAAAATAGAACCAGAGGTATGAAAACATGGAACCGACTGAGGAATCTCAGAGGGAAGGGGAAGTGGGGTAGAAAGAGAATCACCAAATAATTTATATGCATATATTCATTACCCATGGACACAGATAATAGGGTGGTGAAGGCCTGGGGCCTGGGGCAAGGCAGGATCCAGGGGGAGGAGGGCAATGGGGGAAAGATGTGGGGGACATCTGTAATACTCTCAACAATAAACATTTTTTTAAAAAGTAAATATTTCTTAAATAAATGTAACTGACACATTAAATATTGACATTGCTTTAGTTATTCATGCTGTAGTGAAATATACTATCTATCTATCTATCTATCTATCTATCTATCTATCTATCTGATTAGTTTTCCTAAGTCTAGTTTTCTCTTGTATATAATGACAATTAATTTTTCATAATAATTCTTGATAAGTGATCCTGACCCAACTTGCTAAACTTCTTTTTTTATTTGAGCAATTTGTAAATGTGTGTGAGTTTTCCAAGTAGCTAACAGCAATATGTGTTAATAATCTTTGCTTTATTTCTGTAATCATGTTAATGTCTGCCTCATCTTGAACTGAAATTCAATCCCCCTTAAATATTATTCATTTATTGATCTTTACCATACTTAAACTCTTTGAAATCTATTATTATGACTTTAAGGGGAAAATTACATAATGTCCACAAATTGAAAATAATAATACACTTTTTAGTCCCAATAGTCTGATTATAGGTTCTTTTGGGTTTTAGCTATCTGTGGCTTCTACTCTTCAATAACTGTAAACAAAGTCATTACTATTTAGAGTATCTTGTTTTTTCATATTAGTACTTTTGTAACTTTCTACATTGTAATCAAATAAGAAATCTCTTTCAGCAATTTTTAAAGGAAAGTTCATTGAATTGTGTAAACAAACAAAATAAAACAGAATTTATAGTTAGACATCCATGGTTATGTCTCTTTATTCATTTTCTACCTGTGACATGGAGAAGTACTTAATTTTCTAAGGCTTATTTAGTATATCTGTAAATTATTTTTCTTAAAACCGTATATTATTTTATTTTAAAATTGCATATTTTCACAAAGGAAGAATTCTCAAATTGCATGTTTATATAAAATATCTATACTAATAAAAGGGCAATATGCTAATTAGACCAGATAGACCAGATGTCTTCTGGACGTCCTTCAGGACAAAGCCGCAGCTGATGCAAGGGCTGAGGAGTGCCAGCAGCTGCAGCGGCTGGCAGTGGTAGCAGCAGCGGGGTGATAGGGGCAGCGCCTTCCCCTGATCAGCCAGGTCACCTCCCACAGAGGGAGGCCAGACTGCAGCTTAGGCCCATGGGGAGCGGGCCTAAGCCATCAGTAGGACATCCCCTGAGGGCTTCCAGACTGTGAGAGGGGGCAGGCCAGACTGAGGGACACCCCCTAGTGCATGAATTTTTATGCACCACACCTCTAGTTATTTAAATAATGTTGAGTAACATGTATTATTAAATTTTGTAATAAATATTTTACAGTTAATGGAATGAAAAGCAAGTCAGTTATTTAAAAATTGTATGAAAATTATTTATTAAACCAGGAAATTCCAGATTTAGTTCCTAAACCTGGTAGAATATTGAAAAATTTAAATTTGGTGATACTGTATTGATAAGACTTAAGGCCTTCTGATATTCTAGATATACTATGGACATATTTTATAAAATATTTCCCTATCCCTTAATAATATTTTATTCTTTCTTGATACTTTTTTTATATCTTCTTAGATTTTTTTGTTTTAATAATCTAAGTATTCCATGTGAATTTTCTTTAGATTAATTCAAAGAGGAAGGGCTCTGCAAATAATTTTTTTTGTTTTTGATACTAGCATTGAAATATAGTATTACCCTCACTGTTAGGTATGCCTTTACTTCATATGACTCTTTCTACTCTTCATTCAGCCTCTATGAGAAATAACATATCCTCATTTCCTGACCATACAATATCTCAACCCCAAACTCATATCTATTATGACACATCAAAAATGTTTTCTTGTCCTGGCCAGTGTGGCTCAGTTGGTTGAGCTTCTTCCCTGCACTGAAAGGTTGCCTGTCAGGACACATGCCCAGAGTTGTGGGATAGATAACCCCCAGTAGGGGACATACAATGGCAGCTAACAGATGTTTCTCTCTCTTCCTCTCCCTCTCTGTCTAAAAATCAATAAAATTAAAAAAGATTCTTAAAAAATGTTTTTAATATTTGAAGTAAAATATTATATTTATTTTATGTACAGGAAAACTAACAAATAGTTATATCTTAAGATAACAAAACAAGTTAATATTTGTAATAATGATGGCAATTAACAGATAAATAAAGGCTTAGAATATATTATTTGGGGAAGGTGGACATATGTATACTTAAATCTGAATTTACCTTATTAGAGCTTTTAGAGAACTGAGTAATTGAACATTTGAATTTTATATGCCTGCATGTCAGAGTAGATATGTGGTTATAATAAAAACCCTGCTATTGTAGTAAAATAACAAAGTACCAGTCTTCACAACAGAAGTATGCAATTGACTGAAATTAAGAATATTTTTTCTATGGCTGTCAGTTCAATATGCATGATTTTGCATATAGATATACACGAACTAAATCTGTCACATGCAAAGTATACATTTAAGGGTTTTATGGCATCCATAAGAACCTTTGTCTTGAAGTACTTAATTCAGATATGTTTCTAAAAATTGCTAGGTTATTTTCATTCAGAAATATCTAAGAACACAAAATATGAGATAATAAATAAGCATTATAGAATGAAAAATATAACATTTACTAATCCTTAAGTTATTTATATGTATTTGCATATGAATCTATATATTTAGTAAAGTACAGTAGGTATGTTGTTCTACAAATCTTTAAAAGAACAACTTCCTGAGATTTCAAACTCAACAAACATTTGTTGATCTGTTTTATTGTGGAGGGTTCTCTTTTTAATGTATGTTATTTTGCTTAGTCTTCATAACATTCTATGGCAAAAGCATTAATAATCATATTTCTCATATCACATAGGACCTCGTTCTCCTGAAATTCCAACTCTATCAGAAAACTTGTCAGTACTCGATACTTTGATACTTTGCTGTTGTGTTTATTTGGCTATGATTAAAAAGGGGATTTCCTAAGTTAACCACTATATAAAAATAGCTACTCCATTACTGGAATGCTTCTTTCTAGATATTTAGCTAAGTAGCTCTTACAAATTATGCTATTGCAAATAAATTTTCTAGCCTGGGGTTATTTTAACTCCTAATACCAGTACTGTATTATGAATTCCCACTGTCTCTCTCTGTAATTGCTGTGCTAGGTTTTCCTGTTTAATAACATGTTCACCACAAATATTTTCCTCTTGCATGTATGCACATATATCCACATGCATGAAAGAACACACACATACATTCACACACAAAAAAAACACACTTCTGGTTTTTTGATCAAAATATTTGGATATAATAAACTGAGTTAGGAAAAATCCTGTCTATTTTGGATAAAACCTGACAGTTACTCAAAAGCACATGTATTTTGAGTTCAAATTGTTTTTGGTTTAGAAAACTAAGCCCTGGTGCCAAGACAGGTTGATAAATACTACAATAAAATTTAAGTTAATGCTTAGTTTAAAATGTAACAGTCAATAAAGTTGGAGTTTATGAACAACAGAGCCATAATAAGCCATATTCCAGATTTCTGGCCAACTAAAAATTCACTGATATCTTATAGGGGGAAAAATGTAAATAATCTCTACAAATCTTACTGATTCCAAAATAGAAATAGCGTCATTTATTAAAGGGCTGGGAAGTTGATAATGATAAGCAGAACAAATAATAGTGGGATTTTGGAGGCCTTCCACCTACACTTTCTGCATGTGCAAAGAAAACAGCAAGCATCTGGTATACCAGATGGTTTATGTTTGTGATGCCCAAGGTTAAAACAGAGTATGGAAGACAGAAAGACATGTTCCTACTGATACTAATAATTTAGTTCAAATTATGCTACAAGCTTATTTTCTCTATAGGAGATTGATGTTACTATGCATTTTAGAAATGAACACTTAAGGAAAGAAGCAGGCCGAATGTATTTTTCTTTGTAGAAAATTGAACCTCCTATTTGCGGTTTTACCAGCTCTAACACAGTATTATTTTCCCAACTTATGTCCCACCATAGCTCAGAGAGGAAAAGACCCCTCTTAGTCTTCATCTGTATGTGTTTCTTCCTGATTCAAAACATGACAGAATTAACCCTCCTTTATTGACTTAGTTTAATATTTATCTAAGGAAGGATGTTTTCACAAAATATATGGGGTACTATGTCATCCAGCAGGTATTTTGTTTAGTGTGTATCTTAATGCAACTTCTGTATTTTCCCACTCCTTTCAGAGCAAGGGTTTTATGAAGGACTATTAGGGGTCCAGTTCACAAATTCATGCACCTTGAAAGGAACTGTGGGCCATGAGGCTGTAGTAAGCACAGGGGTGGGTCTTGACCCATCCTCTGTGCCCCAGCCTGGCCCTTTCCACTGTGGCCCCTGGTCCCTGGTCCCCTGTCTCCCTGCAGCCCCACTCCACTCCTGCCACCGCCACTCCCACACGCTGATGGCACCAGCCCCACTCGCACCCGCTGATGGCATGGAGTGACTGGGGCCGGTGCCAGCAGCAGATGCGAGCTGTGGCTGCTGCCATGATTGCCTCTCAGGAGCAGGGGGAGGTGGAGAAGCCCTCAGAGGTGATCAGGGCCAGCAGCCACCACTCGCACCCTCTGATGGCGCCGAGTGATTGGGACCAGCTTTGGGCACCAGCAGCGGGTGTGAGCAGCGGCTCCGGCGCCAACTGTGGGTGCAAGGGAGGCCGGCGCTGGCAGCAGGTGTGAGTGCCCGGCAGGACTACAGCCCGTGAGAGGAAAGAATTTTCAGTAACCACCAGAGGCTTGCCCCGATGACAGCAACCAGCACCCCGCCTTGGTCTTGCGCCCCCACTCACCTGCACCACCATCCTGCCATGGCCAATGCCTACCATGTTCCACACACGCCCCCTGGTGATCAGTGCACATCATAGTGATCGGTTGTTCTGGTTGTTCTGCCGTTTCTATTTGTATATTAGCCTTTTATTATATAGGATTTTCCAAACAATAGGATAATTTATTACCAACCACTTTTCCATTCAAGAACACAAGTGATCATGCTTAACAGAATATATTCTAAAATTCTTTTAAGCATTTGATGAGGTTGAAAAGTCCAAGATCAAGGTTCTGGCAGGATTCAGTTTCTGCTGAGAGCTCTCTTCCTGGTTTGCATATGGCCTCTTTCTCCCTGTATCCACACATACACACAGAAAAACTGTTCTCTTCCTCTTCTTATAAGGGCCACCAACCCTGTTGGATTAAGGCTCCACATTTATACCCTCATTCAACCTCAATTACCTTCCTATGGGAAGTATATTCAAATACTAAAGACAGATTGGCCAAAACATTTCCAACATGAGAATATTGATATGCAGTTTAGGGATTTATGTTTAAGTGAGTTCTAAATAGTTTTATGTGTGGTTATTTGCACAAATATTGAAGAAGTTCAATGAAGTCATTACAACACATTAAGAAGTAATATATTAATATATGAGCAGGTTTCTATATAATGACAACTGCTACATAGATTAAGAGGTAAAAGTCTACATGCATTTTTATCATTTTTTAAGATAATGCACTTCAATTAAAATGTAAAAATACGTTTGAAGATTTTCCCACTTATTAAATGTAAGTTATTATCTCATTAATTTAGAATTACTGAAGATATTTTTATGTAAAATCAAATAACTTCTGTCTTAGTCTCAGATCTACTTCAGTCTTACCTAGCAATACCCATTTTAACTCTCTCATCTTTCAAATTTTAGACTGCTTATCTATTGCTATTTACCCATTCATTCAAATATGTATTTAATGGATATAATATAGAGTTTAATAAGTAACCTGTGCTATTGAGGGGCTAAGAGCTTGAAGTCTATAGAATAGCAAGAACAAGGCAAATCTATGAATGACTACCATGTGATAAATGCTATGAAAGAGTATAAAAGATACTTAATGTAAGACTCTTAAATATATTCAAAGAAGACTTCAAATAGGCAGCAAACTTGGGGTGAGTATTCAAAATCAGTGGTTTATTAGGCAGATGAAGTATCCTGTACATTGGCATAAAGGCTTCAGAGGGAAGGCATTATTGGGGGGTGCTGGTAACAATATGAAGGAAGAGTTAAAAGGTATAATAAAAAAGCAGCCGCATAAAAACAGGAGATAGATTCAGTGTTCTAATAACACATCCTACTTGATTTTTTCTACACTACTCAAAGTGACTCCTTTCCAGCCTCAATTTTTGGCCACATCTATGGACTTGATTAATCTTTACTTGTCTAGGTAAATATTTACTCTCTGAAATCAATAAAAAATATATTTTTAAAAATATGCCTGCTTGGTAGGTAAAAATAGCATCTCATTATAGTTTTAATTTGCATTACATTTTAAATAAATAAAACTAGATATAGTTCATGTTTTTGAGCAGCTACTGATATTTCCTTTTTCTGTAAATTCTGTTAATAACCTAATTTTTTTTGTTATTGCACTGTTGGTCGTTTTTCTTAGGGTCTTGCAGAAGCTCTTTACATATTAGGAAAATCAGCCCCTCCTCTTATATGAATTGCAAAGTATTTTTCTTAGTTTGCCACTTGTCTTTGCCTTTATTTATGGTTTTTATATAATTGAATTCATTTTATAGTTTTCCTCTTATAACTTCTGGATTTTTTTATCATATTTTAAAAGGCCTTCTCATTTGTGGATATAAACCATTTCCCCCTGGATTCCATAGATACTTGTTTTTTAAAATGTTGTCTTTGATTCATTTAGAATTTATCTTGAATTATCAATAAATTTTATTATTGCCAGACAGCTATTAATGATCCCTGCAACATTTGTTGAACAACCCAGCTTTATTGCACTGATCTGAGATGACTTTTAAAATATAAAGTAAAATTTCAAATGTATTTGAGATTATTCCTGGACTCTACACTGTACCATCAACCTATCTAATTAATGCCCTAATTAAAATACATAAATATATTTGTTATATATTTTAAATCTAAAGAACAATTTTCTCTCATTTCTTTCTTTTTTTATTTATTTAATAAACCAAACAGATCACCAAGGTTTGGACTGTGTGGGGTTTTCAGCCATGGTCCAGTGAGTCACTCTCTCCCAAGGGAAACAGGTAAACATAGAGAGATTTACACCAGACAATGGCAACAGCTGAACATTTTAATTCTCTAGGGTGCTATATCTCAGAAGAGCATAGGAAAGGAATTCTTGTTCCAACCAGAGTCTGGGTCTCACTTCGAGGGAAAGTACCCAATAGCTATGAGAAGAAAGAAAGTACACAGGTGACACACTAACTTAGCTATGTGACTCTGAGCAAGTCATGTCCCCTTCTGAACCCCACCTCCTCCTCTAGCCACCAAGAATTTGGGCCCAACACTTCGTAAGAATTTGTTGAATCTTTGGAGATAAATAGACTCTCCAGCCATGAGCTTTGTAGAGAGGGGAGCTATTATTTTTCCCCTTTAAAAGGTCTCTTGAAATACAAGAACATCATTTAAAAGTGAGATCTTGCTGTAGATGGATATGTTCCAGTATTAGATGAGAAGGGGAATAAAACCACATCCATTTAAAATCTGACAGAGGACCAGGGAGAATAAAACCCTCTTGGTCTAATGACAGGACTAAATTGGGTTCTGTTTCAAATTGTCATTGAGTTTCTGAGTTCTTTAGAAGGAAGATAAAACAACCTCAAAAAGAATGATGTATATAACGGATTAATTTCCAGAGCATTCACAGATGCCATTTATGTGGCAAGTCTTCCTTCCTGAATTGTTTTCAATTTTCAATTAAGAGGTTATTTCAAAGCAAATAGATGAACCTGGTAAAAGGGAGAAAGTGAGGAGGGAGTGTGGGAAAGAGAGGCTTTGTAATGACTTCCATGTGAGGACAGCCTGGGACCCCTTTCTCCAACCTCATCTCCTTCCATCCTTTCTTTCACTTTATGGTTGGAACACATCATAATTCCCCAACTTGTACACTATTTCAAGCCTCAAGGCTCGCAAAGGCTCACCCCCAGCTCACAAAGGCTCACCACCAGCTCACAAAGGCTCAACACCAGCTCGAAAAGGCTCACCACCAGCTCACAAAGGCTCACCACCAGCTTGCAAAGGCTCACCAGCTCACTGGCAAGGTGTGATTAAGTGCTTTCGGGGTGTGATTAAGTAATTATGCTGAGGAGTCTCTGGGAGCCGCCAGGTGCCCGCACTTGGGGTGTTCAAAGAACCAGCTGGGCCAGAGCCTCTGCTACTGCCAAGGGATGAAGCTGGCAGCCTGAGCTCCTCGCAGGCCCCCCACTGCCAGGCTACCCCCCCTGCCACCAGGCTGCTGTGGCTGCCATGACACGGGTAGGGCGCCTGCCCCCCTAGCTGAGCTCAATCCCTGATGGCCGCAACCCCGTTGCCCAATTTTGCTTCCATTAAAAATGTTTGTGTAATTCCAACCCTCAGCAACAGGCTTCCGCGCCCTGGGCAAGGTCACCTCTGAGGAGACCAGGGGCCTGTGGCTAAGACAAAGGTGGTTGTGAGCACAGGGGCTGAGGTGAGGGAGAGGAGGGGGAGGGAAGGGGGGAGGGCTTTTCTCTCTTGAATGCATTAAAAATTCCACTAACTTAATGATTGAATGATACAGAGAAACAGATGAAAAATGTACAGGAACTAAAACCTTAAGCCTCATTTAAAAGAGTTCCTAGCAGAGTCCTTCGAGGGTCTTGCTATGCCCTTCACCGGAATCGAACACAGGACCCTTCAGTCCGCAGGCCAATGCTCTATCCACTGGCAACACCAGCTAGGGCCTGATTAATATTTTTAAAAGATTACTTAAGGTTCTATGTGGAAAGAGAATTGTGCAGTTAGACTGGAAGCATGCTGGGAGGTTCTTGCAGCTTCTAGGTGAGCAATAAGGATGGACCAGACTGGGGTGGGGCAGAAGAAGTGGTGACAAATGGCTGGATTTGCTTATATTTGGAAGGTAAAGGTGATGGGCGTTGATAATGGATTGGACATGGAATGTGAGAGAATGATTTAAGATGGCTTCAAGGATTTCAGTTTAAATGACCGAATAAATAGAGTGTTATTTACTGAAATGTGCAACCCCAGGGAAGGATCAGGTCTGCTGGGGTGAGGACAAGCGTTGGTTTAGATGTGCTAAGTTTGAGAAGCCTACTCTAGACATCACTATGGATATATTACATAAGCAGCTAAACACATAACTTAAGATTCAGGGCAGGGTTGATTCTAGAGATATAAATTTGGGAGTCATTAGTATGGAGATAGTACTTAAAAGCCACAGGACTGGATGAGATCACTGAAGGAGTAAGCTCATGTGGGCTGAATGAATGAATAAGCAAGTTTATGTGCAGGAAGGAAGATGTTAACAGGTTCACAAAATCTGATTGTAGAGATCGGACAGAGAAATAACACACAGAGGGATGAGAGTGCGCAGAATGGATTTTTCTTCCTGTCTAGGTGGCCAATTCAGATTTTTTGGGGTTCTCAGAAGAGCCTGCATTTCAAATTATCTGGGGGACACAGTGGACCATAGGACTCTCCAGGGCAAGTTTCCATTGCTCAGCATGTGGATAAGGTGTTGCAACCTCCTTTAGGCTGCTTGGGAACTAAGCACCTTTCTGAAAGGGTGCCTATCAGAGCACATGGTGCAGGCTGGAAGCCACAAGTGTGAGTCCTTCTGGAAAGAAAAGACAAGGACAGATCCACGCAATGTGTTTCAAATTAGAGGGGGGGTAAGATCACAAATCCAATATCTGCAAACAACCTTTATGTAACCACGTTGTCTCTACTGAAGTACCAGGTGGGTGACCTTCCACAACTAAGACAAAATAATCTTTGCCATAAGCCCAGGAAAAGTTTTGTAGAATTTGAGATAGTTAAGCTGTATTTCTCAGAAGTCAAAAGCAGGTCGGTGGGTCTACCACATTCTTTTGGTTACTTTGAATATCGTATTACCCAATACTAACAGCTTCTCGGGCCCATAGGAATATAATCACATTAGAAAAACACTAAAAGCATGATGATGTAAGAGGTATCTACTGTAAAAAAATAGCTTTTGCATACTTTCTAAAATTACCATTTCATTCCAAGTACACGGAGTTTTCTCTATTTTTATTAAATTTTTTTTTCATTGTGAGGCATTAAAAATTGGCATTTAAAGGCTCCAACTTGTTTTGACTTTTTTGATCACCATTCATTCCCAGTGTTCCAGGCTTTTATCACTTAAAAATCATTAGCACTTTGCTCATATCTGCTCTGCTGCTTCACTGAGATGACAGATATTTCTTCTATGTCTGTGTAATGTTAAAACTGGAAATAAAGACCCAAACCAAAGTCTTATTATCTGTGTCTTATTAAGTGTTCTATCCACATCCCAAAAAGTAAAGCTTTGTTCTAGAATCATTGTTGACTGCCAGTGAGAGATAGTCTGCTCTACTCTAGCTGCTCAAACTACATATATCACTGTGTTGACTTGTGGGTGCCTTGAAACAGACAATCTAAATGCACACAAAAGAGCAAAGTTGTATGGAACTTTGGAAAGATTGAAATTTTAGTCACTGATGTATCGGGGAAATGTTTACTGGGTATCTACCACATTCTAGCCACTTTGCTGGGTCTGGGTCACAAACACAGGCCTCTGGCACATATGATATAGTGGTTGGCCAGGCAAATTTATACCGTGCCATAGGGCTGTTGCAGAGGCATTTCAGCATGCCTTCAAACACAGGTGGGATCCTTCCCCGTAATGACAAGGCTGAGCTGAATTCTAACGACAAAGTAGGAGTTATCTATGGGAAGGGCGAGAGAAAGATCAATTACAATTTACAGGAAAGAGTCGACTAATATTTGCGGATCCCTAACTATTTTCCCTCCAAAGTTTGGAACTAGGTAAACAAAGATGAAGATGGTACACTTCCTCCCAATAAGAAGACACAGTAGCTATTTTCAAATTTCTAAGGTGTTGTGTGGAATAAACATCAGATTTTTCTGGGTCACTATGAGTGATATCAAGATACGTGCTCTTTCTGATGTTTCACCCACTTATCTACAGATAGACCTTTGTGAAAGAGATCAACTTTATGGGCATTCAGAAATGGGCTGATCAGAGGTATTAGAATCTCTCCAGGTAAGTCTACAATTTAGCTTAGGCATGGTTATTAATGAGAAACAAGAGAATCAGAGTATCAGGTAATTAAGCCTTTAAACATTACCATGACAATATGACCCTGACCATTGGCATCTCCAGGCAGAGATGGTCTGTGCCATCAGCTACCCACTGCCAGGTTGGGCACAGTTCCCCATATTTATGGCTTGATGCTTCCCCTTCAGAAGCCAGAGACTCCTTAAACCCTGGCAGGAATATCAACAGATATTACAGGAAAAAAAGGATTAATACAAACTCTACAATGAACCAAAATCCCAAAAGAAGTAGGTACTATACAGCGAATTTATATGACATACACTAGAATAGAGTTTCTCCACGGTGGGCATGCAGTGGGAGTGGGGGACAAGTGTAGTCCGAGAACGGTTTCCTGACATACCTATTAATTTTATATCACAAACTATAGACATTGTATTGCTAGTGGGATGTGCGCAAGAGTTAGTCAGCCCTCTTGGGAATATGGATTTAAAAACTCAAGAAAACAATGTGTTAGAATATCCGTTCGTATACTTTGTAAATACTGTGTTTAAGAGGTGATTATGTGACTGGTTCTTATACCATGATTACAAGAATGAAGGGAACAGTGAAGCTCAACCATATCCTTAAGACCAAGCAAGTCATTAGCAGATGCCAAGTCCACGCCTTGACCAGCTGGCCATGTTATTTCTACAGATCATTATCTTCTGGGTGCTTTGGGGCTAGGACAGTGGGAAGGGGCTGCAATATAGCTGCTTTGTGCTAATCTGGCAGGTTCCTTTCCTGTTGCTGGTGAGAATCCATTGTCAGCTAGAAATACACTGGCATCTCTATGGTCCATCCTAGGAAAGACGGAGACAGGCAAAGCTTTTCCAGAGTAATCATCTCCCTTCCCTCCCTCTGTCTCCTGAATGTTGCGTTCTTCTAGGATGGGACTCCCTACTTTACACCCCCATTTGCCAAAATAATTTCTCTCTCACTTCTATTCTTCTCACTAGGCAGTCTCCTTGGTGAAACTGAGCACCTTTGTGTGTTTAGAGTTTAAGTTAGTTTTCAGAAAGTTGTGACTTACTTATAACCTCTGCTGATGATCCTAGGAGTATTTATATTCTAATTGAGGGTGAATTAAGTTAGCAGATAACTGTGGACTTTCAGATGAGTGGAAAAGAAAGGCCCTGTCATTGCCCCTGCAGGTAAGCTGGCCCTGAGTTCTCATTGGCACACTTTAAAAACAGAACTTGGATAGAACATTGGCACACCACCTTATTTGTTAAAAGTCATAGATCTCAGAGCTAGCAAACACAGGGAATTGATTGTCAAAGATCTTGTATTTCTTGGTGTCAAATGGGCTAGTCTAGAACTCTCTCGAAGGTCTCTTGGTAAATCTTTCCTTGGGACTAAAGATTTCACATAAAACCTGAAGCAAACAGAGCATCTGTCTAGACAGTAAGAGGATTGACTTGTATTCCATGTTGCTTACTATTGCTGACTCTTGTGTGATCCCTAGATATTTGGTGATAGCTTCTCTGTGGCATAATCTATGAAGTAAAGACATAATAGCTGTGATTAGGTTCAGAACTTAGTCTACATGCTGACATGCACGTTATCGTGTGTTATTGTACACTTGTTCCAGCCAGGAACCAGGGCAAAGGAAAGATCTCTGATATGAATGTAACACGAGGACTTCATGGCTCATTTGCCATTGCTGCAGTTCCTATGAAAGATCCTAAGAACTTTGGGGCAAAAGACTGAAGAAATACAATGGTTTCCTGGGAAGTGAAGGTTGGGGCAAACATTTCTAAAATGTGCAAAGAAGTTAATTTTGAAAATCTGCCACTCATTTGTTATAACTTCAGAGTTTCAATTTTAATTATTTAAAAAATTCCCTGCAACAAACACACTTTCTGAATGACTACTGCTTCATCATTTGGCAGCCAATTTTTGAAATCTTGGTACTCTGAGAAATACTTAATGAGCATGTCTTAATGTTGTATCCATTTCACTTGGGAGGAAGCTGAAGGATATGAATTCAATTTTTGGCTCTAATGCTTATGAGATCTTTAAATTTAGAATAGTTCTTGTTGATCTTAAGATGCTTCTTCTGTAAAAAGGGAGAAACCTAGCTTTCAGGGCTCTTGTGAGGACTGAGTTAATATATGTAAAATGCAGAACTCAAGTTCCTTATGTTTTTATCCACAGAATCTAGAGTGAAAGCTACAAGCCATCGGAGCGAGAAATGATGAGAACCCAGCTCCCTGTGCAGCAGCTCAATCTGACTCAGTATCCCTCAAACATTTACTGAGCGCTTAGGTGCCAAACACTACTTTAGGTTTGGAGACACAGTTATTATATTGAACATGACAGACAAAGTACCTACCATCTCAGGTTTCATATTCTAGTCGGGGGAGACAGATAATAAACATATAAGTAAATAAACAATAAACTATCAAGCAGTGATAAGTACTATGCTAACAAGCAAAGGGTGATGTATGAGGGAGTCACTGGACATTATGTAGAATAGTTCTCTCTGAGGTCATGACATTGAAATTGAGACCTGAAGGACATGAAGGAGAGAGCCACATGAAGGTTTATGGCCACTGATCTCACTGTGATCTGGGGAACCCTTGGGGATCCCAAGACCATTTTAGGAAGTCAGTGAAGTCACGACTGTTTTCATAATAATACTAAGATGCTATTTGTCTTTTATACAGGTTGACATTTGTGTAGATGGTGCAAAGGTAATGGTGGCTACGACTGCTGGTGCCTCAGCATGACACAAGGCAGTGTCACCAACTTGCTAGCTCTTCACCACCACACCCTCACAGCCAAACAAAGTGCTAGTTTCACTTAGGAATGAGCTTGATCAGCAGTAGGAACTATTATTTGTATTAAATTTATATTAAATCTCAATATCTGAGTGTTCATAATTTTAACATTCTGTATGACAAATATGCATAAGCACTTTTGTTGCATACTGGGGTATAATTGTTCTCAAGGAAAAACATTTGTGGGATTGTCTGAGTTGCAAGTTGAACAAACCACTTTCATAGAACATCATTTTTACTCGAAAGAATGCCCGACAAACGACAGTTATTCAGATTTAGGTATCTGGCAGATATTTTCTTGAAAATGAAGGTGAGCTGTCACTTCGAGGAAAACAACTGGTAGAATTTGTTGTCGATGTTAAAATTCAATACTTCTAAAATTCAGATTTCTGGAAAATGTGTATCTGCTACTATGAGCCTGATAGCTTCTGAAAACTTAAAACTTTCCTGTTGAGATTGGTGGTAACATTGTGATTTTTTAATACCGTAAAATAAAATGTGTCACCATTTTGAAGATCTGTATAACTCAGTAAACCACAATTTTCCAAATAACCTATCATAGCCTTAAAAAATCATGCTTTGGCAATAGACCCATTCAATATGCAAGGCAGACCAATGAATTCAATGGAGTACCAAGTTCATTGATGTGGTTTTAGATTCTGCATTGCAACTAACCTTTAGATGTTCAGTTTTAATTTTTAATAAGCTAAAATATAGATGGATAAAACCCAAAGAAACAAAAGCTTTCTTGTGTTCTCAGTAATTTTTATGAGTATAAAGGGGTCTAGAAACCAAAATTTTGAAATGCATTGATCTGAGAATAAGGCAGATTAAACAATAAAATTTTAGTTTCATTAGGTCTTGCACAAATTTTATTGAATTTATTCTTAGGTACTTAAATTTTTTGTTGTTATTATAAATGACAACTTTTAAAAAAATTACTTTGTTCTGTTACTGGTGTGTAAAAAGGCAATAAATTTTTGTACATTGATCTAGCCACTTTGCTAAGCTTTCTAATTATTTTTTGTACATCAGCCCTACTATTTATTGGTCCAGTGGTTGGCAAATTATGATCCACAGGCCAAACAGTGACACCAGTTTTTGGAAATAAAATTTTATTGGAACAGAGCCATATCCACTAATTTATATGGTATTGTGTATAGCTTCTTCCACACTGCAATGGCAGAGTTGAGTAAAAGAGACTATATTGCTCAGAGGAAAAATTATTTACTATCTGCCTTTTAACAAAACTCTGTATTATGAACCCCAGTCAAAGAATCAACTTTGGCTTTCTTGATCCTCTATCTGATTTTTAAATTTTCAAGTTAATTAATTTGTTCTTATCTTTATTCATCCTCCCTCCCTTGTCTTTTTCTACTGTCTCAAAGTTAGCTTATTTTCACTTTTCTTTTCTTTTCTGGTAAAAGCAATTGAGGCTATACATTTTCCTCTAAATACAACTTTCACTGCATCCCACAAGTTTTGATATATAACATTTCCATTAGCATTCAATTCTAAGTATTTAAAAATTTCCATTATAATATCTTTGATCAATGAGTTATTTAGAAATGTTTTTAAATTTCTAAATATAAGGGAAATATGGGGGGGGTATTTTTAGCTACTGACTTCTAATTTAATTGTATTATGATCAGAGAACATGGTCATTATTTTTCTTGGAATTCTGGTGAGACTTGTTTTATGGCTTAGATAAGGTCAATTTTTATAAATCTTCTTTGTGAAGAATATATGTATTGCAGACTTTGGTGCAAGGTTCCTTATATCTATGAATCAAGGTAGTTAATTGTGTTGCCTAAATTATATCTTTACTATTTGTTGTCTATTTGACCAAGCAATAACTTGGAGAAACATGTGAAATTTCCTTATATATTTTGAGGCTACTTTAAATATGTTATACTTTTCCACTGAGTTAAAACTGTTAACAAAATATATAGTATTCTCTCTAACCTTAATAATGTTTTTTTGTCTTAAACTCCATTTTGACTGATATCAATAAAGCTGCCCTAGCTTCCTTTTTGTAGAATTTGCTAAAATATATCTTTCTGTCCCTTTAATTTGTCCTTCCACATTAGGGATTTTTTTTCTAACCTTGTACAGTTGAACTATTATTATTATTTTTTTAATCTTAATTTTACTTTATCTGTCTTTTAGCCAGAAAATTTACATATGTTGTGATTGTGAATTTATCTACATTTGTTGCTATAATCCTACTTCTGCTTTTTATTTGTCCTGCATTTTCTATGCTTTACTTTTGTGTTTAAATTTGCTTGACTTTTAAAATACTAGATTGAAGGTGTATACTATTTTTACTTTTTAGTAGTTATCCTTGAAGTCTAAAATTAGTATCATAATCTCCTTCAGGACAATAAAAGGACCTTATATTGCTAACTCTGATATCTCCTTCTTCACATAGAGTTTTATCCAGTACTGTAGTTTACCTTTTCCCCTACATTAGACTTCATTGTGTTAAATGAACAATATTTGTTTAGATTTACCTACATGTTTACCAATTTCTTTGCTTACCATTTCTTTCTGTATCTCAGAGTTTTCTTTTGCTATCCCTGTCCTTTGAATTTCCTTCAGTGTAAATCTCTTAGGTTTCTCTCTTAGGAAAACAGTATTTCACTCTCATTTTTGCAAGTTACTTTTGCTGAGTGCCCAATTTCAGGTTGAAAATTACCTTCTCTCAGAATCTTGAAAATATTATTTCAGTCTCCTGGCTTCAATTGTTGCTGTTGAGAAGTCCACTGTCAGTCTAGTGATTGTGCCTTGGTGGGTATTATCTGCGTTTTCTCTATGGCTCCTTTTAAGACAACTTTGTCTTCAGAGATCTGCAGTCCCACTACGCTCTAAAAGGTTATGTATGCTTTTTAAAAATTTGTCTGCTTTGTACACACTGCTCCCAGTATCTGTGGATGCATGTTTCTCATCTTATTTGAAAAAATCCTCAGCCATCTATTCTTCATTGTCTCACCCCATCCTACGTTTCCTTTCCCTTTGTGACTCTGAATCAACTTGGTAGGCTTGTTATTCTGCCCTCCATACTATTAACCATCTCCTTATATATCTGTGCTCTATTGTCCGAAACTACTTTAGTTCTGTTTTCCAGTTCATGAATTCATCCATTACAAATGAGCATATCCATTAATTTTTTTTCATTTCTAAAAGTACTCTTTGGTTCTTTTTCAGAAGTGTCTGGCAATTTTGATAGCCCATTATTGTTTGCTAATTTTTGCATTTTATCTTTAACTTAAACTTTTAAAAAATATATAGAGTCTTTAAAAAAATCGGATAATTCAAACATCTAAAGTTTTTGGTGGAGAAGGGGTATGCTGCTCATGCTTTAGCATAACCTGTCTTTAATGTTGAACCATCCTGTACTGCTACTCATCATTGTATTGGGATAGTTTAATTTATTTTCTATATTTCATTTTTTTGTTAATTCTCACCTGATTTTTGTTAAGTCTCATTGATTTTTACAGAGAGTGAAAGGGAAGGTAGAGGTGGAGAGACAGAGAAAGAAATATTGATGTGAGAGAGACAGATGGATTGGTTGCCTCCCGCAGGTACCCAGACCCTTGCTGGGAATCAAGTTTGCAACTGAGGTACTTGCCTTGACCAGAATCAAACCGGGACCCTTCAGTAGATGGGCTACAGCTCTATCCACTGAGTCAAACTGGCTAGGGCATAAAGGTAGTTTTAAATGGACATTATAATCCTTTAATTTAATCTTCATCAAACTTTTTGCTCAATCCAGGTCTTCAATTGATTGGATAAGGTCTACCCCTAATGTTGTATAATCCTATGTATAAACACCCTTACAGATTTACCCAAGAATAATACTTGACCCAAAGTCTGGGCACCCTGTGGCCCTAAAATTGACACATAAAATCAACCAATACACTCCTATTCTCAGCTTTAAAATAATATATGCTTACTATAAAATAAAGAGGAAACAATGAGAATAAGTAAGGCAGAAAAAAATTGAAATCTCCCAATCAATAATAAATATTAACCTTTAATTGAAAAGTTATTTTGATAAGTATGTATAAATAAATGCAAATGTTATTAATTACATTTTCTTCCTTTTGTTTTTTTCTATAAAGTGATAATTTCTTTCAGAATTATTACAGTATAACATCTGTTCAACTAAAACAAATAAACATAGTTCTTTTTAGGTGCTCCATAAATTTTAGTGTATAGACCAGTGATGGCGAACCTTTTGAGCTCGGCATGTCAGCATTTTGAAAAACCCTAACTTAACGCTGGTGCCATGTCACATATAGAAATTTTTTGATATTTGCAACCATAGTAAAACAAAGACTTATGTTTTTGATATTTATTTTATATATTTAAATGCCATTTAACAAAGAAAAATCAACCAAAAAAATGAGTTCGCGTGTCAGAGGTGTCATAGGTTCGCCATCACTGGTATAGACCTATCATCATTTAATTACTTGTGTGAAGTAACAAAATAAGTTAAGACAACATTGAAATCAGAGAAGAGAGGTGAACCATAATGAAATATTATGAGAGGCCAAGATATGACCAATGGTTTTGGTAAAAGTTGATTGCTAATAAGCTTGATAAAAGCAACTCTGTTCAGATGCTGAAGATGTGTTGCTATCCTATATCATAGAAGCCAAATATGCAAATGGTCCCCTCGACCAGAGGTTCAACTGGGAGTTTCACCGCTCGCTATGATGTGCGCTGACCACCAGGGGGCAGCATGAAACATGGTGGGCGTCGGTGACACGGCACTGGCAGTGGGGAGCAGTGGAGGTGCTGCCAGCCTCAATGGGCCCCGATGAGAGCAGGACTGCGGCAAGATGGTGGAGCAGGTGAGCATGCAGTGCCAGGCCAAAGCGGGTACTAGTGGGAGCCCAATGACACCTGTCCCCGACCCATCACCCCGCAGATGGCGACCAGCAGCTGGCAGGCCCTGATCGCCCGATCAGAGCCTGGCCCCTGGGCTGGGGAGCTGCGGGGGGCTACGGCCTCTCGCTGGCTACCTGGGAGCGGAGGTGATGGGGACAGAGGTGCGGTGAGAATGCAGGGTGTCTGCTGAGTTCTCTCTCACTCCCCCTGCTACCCTCCAGGATGCCAGGGCTCGCATGCCAGGTAAGCCCCCATGCTCAAGATCCAGGTGCCTGCGAAGCTCCCACCCCATACCCAAGTGGCCTCTTCCGGGTGAGTCGGGCCACAGCTGCCGGGACCACAGGGGCCAGTCAGGCTCCCCATGGGTTCATGCAGGAGCTGGTCTGTGAGGCCAGCCAGGAGAGAGCACGCTGCCTGCCTGGCTTCCATAAAGTGCCACTGGCTGACCCAGAGGCCCACGCTGTGCCCTGACTGGCCATGCTCAACGCATCTCCATGTGGGGACTCAGGTGCCGTGACTCAGGGGGAAGACATGTGGGGGCCTGGGGGCCCAGGTGCTGGCCAGGGCCCAGTCGTCATCTAGGACCTGCCATTCCATGCCAAACGCTCACACTGCGATCGTTGGCCAGGCCTATGGACGGCACCTGTGCACAAATTTTATGCACTGGGCCTCTAGTAGATTATAATGACAATTTGGGTGAAGAAATGAAGACAACTAAAGGTAGATTTATTAAGATGCTAATGAAGCTTAATTTTAGGCCTGTCTTTAGGCATCTCCAAAAAAAGAAAAAATCCATTTGTTTTATTTTTTCTGTAAATTATCATATTGATCAAATCAAATCACTAATATTATAGTGTCAGGCAAACTGCTAAAACTTATGTCTTCTTTCTTAATACTTTTCCCGAGTAAAGCTTTAAACATAAGGTTTTATGGAGATTAAAGCTTGTTCAAATAAATCTACTCAAGCAATGTAGCATTAACCTCATTCTTAACACTGTGAGTTGTTCTACCACTGTGTATTTTATGCCTTTTTTAAATGATAATAACAGTTGGCCCTGAAAGCCTGCTTAATGACCTATAACTCCTTCAGAGAAAAATTGCAAATGTTGAACTCAAAACTGCTAAGCTATATTCAAATTACATTTGACATTTTAAAAGGCTTTGTGTTTGGGGAATAAACTTATTTAAATAAATTAATCTCCCAATACTATATAAAATGTATTTGATATCTAAAATATATTCAATTATAGTGCTGAAAACAAATTGAACACAAGTCATTCAGCTCACAGATCTTGAAGTGTAATAATGCCAGGTAATAAGCTGCCCAGAAATATCTCAAACTACATTAGTCGTGCTATCAATGCTTCTAAATACTCTCAAACCAGTGATATATTATACATTGTTGTCACATATAACATTTAATAAAATATATTGAGGTTTTGAGCAAATTCTCTGAGTTTTTTAAGAAATGAAAATGCGTGTAGAAAAAAATAAGAGAAAGGAAAGGATATAGGTATGACAAATCTGTGTTTTAGTCAACATAATCGAATCATCATTTAACTAGTATGGCAATGATTAGTGCTATACAAGATGATTTGGTGTTATTGTACTCACTGTATCTATGACTTAAAAAACACACACAGTGTAACAACACCTTATTTCCCTCCCATTAGCATATAAAATTAAGTAGTACAAAATCTTTTTTGGCACTTCTATCCATTGATCTGTTTCCCTCTCAGGTAAATTATTAAAATAAAGGCAATAAATAAATAAAACAAAGCTAGGATTATACAGTCATTTGAAGAAAATAATTTTAGCATAAATAAATATATACATAAATTCTTACTTTAGTATTTTCTTGTTCTTAGAAAAATGAGTATGTAAGACAAAGGTTTAATTACAAGAAGAAAACAAGCTTTCTATTTCTAAAACCTGGACAGGTTTATTGTACATATGAGATCCATTGCAACTGGCCTTGGTAAATGCTCTTTAACAGTTCCTTCTTTTCTTCTAATACTTATTTTATTGAAAAATACTTTATTTTACCATCTGTTAAGTAACATTACATAAAAATTTAGTTACTTGCAACGTCTTCTATTGCTTAAGATAATTCTAAGAATCTTATTAAAACACTAGTGGCCTGGTGCATGAAATTCGTGCACCGGTGGGGAGGATGTCCCTCAGCCGGCCTGCACCCTCTCTAATCTGGGACCCCTGTGGGATCAGGCCTAAACCGGCAGTCGGACATCCCTCTCACAATCCGGGACCGCTGGCTCCTAACTGCTCACCTGCCTGCAGGCCTGCTCACCCCCAACTGTCCCCCCAGTGGCCTTCTCGCTCTCAACTGTCCCCCCCCTTGCTGGCCTGATCGTCCCCAACTGCCCACCCACCAGCCTGCTAGCCTTCAACTGCCCTCCCTTCATGGCCTTATCATCCCTAACCACCTCTGCCTCGGCCCCACTACCATGGCTTTGTCTGGAAGGACATCCAGAAGGTCTCCCAGTCTAATTAGCATATTACCCTTTTGTTAGTATAGATAGGGGCCTGGTGCACGGGTGGGGGCTGGCTGGTCTGCCCTGAAGGGGGGTCCAGATCAGGGTGGGGGGCCCCTTTGCAGGGTGGGGCCGGCCTGGGCAAGGGGCCTGGGGAGGTTTGCAGGTTGGCCATAGGGGTGGGGGTCCCCGCTGGGGGGCATGGCCAGCCTGGGTAAGGGGCTGAGGGCCGTTTTCAGGCTGGCCACACACCCTTTGGGGTGGGGGTCCCCACTGAGGGGTGTGGCCGGCCTAGGCAAGGGGCTTATGGCTGTTTGGGGGTGGTTTGCAGGCCAGCCAAACCCCCAGCTTTGTCCGGATGTCCGGAAGGTCTCCCAGTCTAATTATCATATTACTCTTTTATTAGTATAGATAGCTTTAAAAATATAAAATAATTTTAAAATAAGAAGTTTAAAATAATTTAAACAAAAAAATATATATTTGGACATTATGCACTGACATTCCATGGTAGCACCTCCACCTATCTATATGATGTTAGAATAATATGCATAGTCTCATCCATGATTAGACTAATATGCTTGATTCTAATCCATGGCTTCTGACCATGTTTTTGATTTAAGAAAGATACAATACCTTTAATGTTATATTGTTGAAATAATATTATATTACACAGGAGGAAAAGTCATATATAAGGTTTTAAGTCTAACAGGGTTTGTTTGAAATATCTGATTATCAAACTTATTCTTCAACTCAAGAATGGCACTCCTTTGAGAAGGAGTTTTGCAGATACTGGTTCTTTCTTTCATTTTACTACTTTTTAAACAACCTTGATGCCTTCAATATTAGAATTAGAGATGCCACACTTTGTTCTGTGTAAAAGTTTTCCTCTGTGGATCAAAGCTCTCTTCCATCTGTCTAGTTCCAAATGGCTATCGACTGCTAAGCATCCTCATTAACTTTTTTTTTATACTCATCCATGCTGAATAAGACTTAATACTGAAGAAAAACAGCATTACATGCCTCAGTTAGAATGCATACAAGTGTTTTCTCAGCAAGAGTTCCACCCAAAGCAATGCTCCATAAACTTAGGAACCAGGCCAAATTCAATGAACTCTCTGGCTTGCAGTAGTTAAGCATTCTCTTCACTGCCATACTATTCTATTTTCCACTTTCATCAGCTTTGCAACAGCTGCAGCACCTGTGGCCTTTCTTCAGAATTAATAGGAATCCAAATTTAAGGTTCTTATCTTATTACGTGCAATAGGCCTTCCCTTCCCCTGGCTGCTGGCACCGGTTTTCCTCCGGCACCCAGGACCCATCCGGCACCCGGGACTCAGGCCTTCGCTCTGGCCAGAGCCTTCAGTCTTCGCTCTGGTGCTTCGTGCCTACATATGCAAATTAACTGCCACCTTTGTTGGGTTAATTTGCATACTCTCCTGATTGGCTGGTGAGCGTAGTGGAGGGATGGTCAATTTACATGTTTGTCTATTATTAGGTAAGATTGGTGAAGAATCTAAGTCTTGAAAACACTAGATTGAAAAACATGTTGCATGCATCAATTTGAATTCTTCTCAATGTAGTTGGCGGTGATTCTTTGTAACATCACTTAAGATAAACTCTAGTTGTTTAAGCCTTGCTGAATACATTCTCTACCTGTATCCTATAACTGATAAATGCTTGGCATACCACTCCTTATGTACTTCTTCCAAAATATACAAGCTTTGCAGTTACCTTATATTTTTCACTCCCTTAAAAATATGTATAGGGCATGTAAGTCTCAAATATGTACAAACATCACCAAATTCAGAACACATCTGGTTCCAACTTTCCAATAATTCTTGCAACCTGATTATTTTATTGTTTCCTTCACTAACTGGTTTTTCATCTTCATCTTTACAATTATCTTTTCTTAGTAATTTTTTAAGGACAAGGTATAATTGTGTTTCTAAAAGATTCCAAAGGATAACTTTTTTAATCTAAATTTTGAGGTCTCTAAGTCCTGCTAAAATTGCTATATGGTACAATCAACAGAATTCCTCTGCATGTAGGTGAAACAGGAAGTGAGATGTAATTATGCCCTAGGCATCGCCCATAGAAACCCCCAACTACTGTGGATAGGTTGCTGGAAGCCCTATCAAAGGCTGAAATGAAATTACTCTAAGCTCTCTCACTAGCCTTGGGACCACTGAACCATTGTGTTCTTGGTGGCTCTTCATTGACTTGCCACAACCAGCTCATCAGAATAGCTACTCTACTGATCATCCTTTCTATCTTAACATTTTGTATGATTCACATAGAGGATAACGGGGAGACCTACTCTCTTTACCTTGATAATCCCATTAATATTTTAGAGCTGTAACAAAGACAAGAAATCTAGTGTACAGAAGCTTTGTGGTCATAGCTTCCTGTCCTCTCATGTTAAATATATGGAGAAAGTAGACAACTGTTTTTATTTCAATGCCACAATAATAAGTGTATGTATGTATGTATTTTTGCTTATAGTAATAAAAATGTTAGGCAGAAATATTTGCCATCTTCCTACCCCTACCTCTAAGCACTGATTCATTTTCTTAATCCCATTAAGTTAGTATAATTTTCAGGTCATCTTCCAAAGCAAATTAATAAAAATGGATCCTTTTCAAATTTAGGATATATCTCGTGCATGAGTACTAATATTCTTCTTGCTTCTGTAGAGCACTGGTCCAGTATCAGTATGCAATTGACTGAAAACCTTAAAATAACTTGCTCGCTTTTTAATAGCATGGATGTACATTCATAACCTTCCAGTTTCCCCGTAAATCCTTATCACTGGTTTTAAACTAGGCTTGAAGTTAGCCCCCTCAGGCTCCGTTTTAAATCAAATCAAATGCTACATTTTCCTATCCCTTATTGAAATTGATTCTCCTTGAAGCTATGGGAAGAGAAAGTCCATTTTGTCTTTGCTTTCTGAGTATGTCTTTAGTGTCTCTGAAAGGGAAACATATGAACTTAAAGTTATGTCTAGTTTGCACCAAGTATCCTTAACCCTAAAACAGCCAATGTGGGATAACACATTCTAACTTCCAGTTTCTTCTTATTTGTGACTATCATCTTATAAAGTCTTGTTTCCACTAAAGTAGCCAATCAACTTTGTAATTTACTTAATTACCAAAAGAAAGAATAGTTCTGCATTTTCTTAAGGTACAGAAAGCCTCATGAAAACCATGTTCCTAAACAACAAGTAACAACCTGATGATCTAAAAATATGAAATGTCTCTTGAGTCCATCACAAATCTCTGGTTATGAGGCAATCACGAATTCTAGAAAATGATAAGTTTCTTCAACAACAAATAGGACACAGAAACTTTTACTTTGGACATTTTTTATTTGATTCGAAAAGAGGAGTATGAAACTCTCCCTGTCCTCAGAACCCAGACGAAGAGGAGCAGTGGATGCGTCCTAATATGCAATGGACATACTACAATCACTCCTTTCAGGTCTTTCCTGCAATCCTGTGTTTGGTTCCATTCTTTTCCTCATGTAGGAAGCTGAAATCAAATAAGTTTGATTTCCTTGCTGCCTGAATTCATGTTATAGATAAACTCCAACAAATTACTTGGATTTGTCCACTGAGACTGACAATGCCTTTCATCTGAGTAACCATGTTTAGTGCTCAATTCCCCACAGAATAAGTAATCCAGATGCCCTCCCTGCCTTTAATTTTCGTTTGTTTCATATGTTCTTTGAAATAGAAGAACATATTTGTAGAATATAATCATTTCTGCTCCCAAACAAGTCTTGCCTTTTGAACCACATCATCACTTGGGCCTTACTTTTTCTATCACCTTTGCTCACCTGGGGCTCTCTTTTCTATATTCCTGGCAAAGGACCCCATTCAGTTTGACATCATTGGCTCATATGAGGCTGTAGAAGCAGATAATTTGGTCTATATGTAAACAAATAAATATTAAAAGTGTACTGGATATATGTGAAATGAGCTCATATAACCACTGCCACAAAAGCATTAATAATAGGGTATACATTATTGAGAACAGATTGTTTTCCCCAAATCACTACTTTTTTTCAGGAGAATGTGGACTTATGTGTGATCATTACGTACATCCTCTGAAGGCCTAGTATTAAAATATTCATTAATTCATTGGAACTTGTAGTTGGAAACAAAGAATTCCATATAGTAGAGCAACATGATGAAAAGGACTGGAGTCCTGCATCCCCTATTAGAAGAGAGGGTGTGTCTTGGCCTGCAGAAGCCTGAGACTTGCTCGTTATCAACTACCATTAATTTCCACAACTATTATATTGTTATAACACGTGTATATTATATTATAAGACAAAAGACAGTGGTGTATCATTAACTAAACTTATTAAAATTATCTGGCTTTTAATGGTGGCAGTATTTACAAAACACTATACCTAAAGGGTGTCTAATTCATTTAAGAAAGCTTTGTTTGGTGATTCAAATAATATACAAAGAAGTAAAAGTCCAATCATTAATACTTAATCCATGGCCTACTTAGAAAAGTGGCTAGGAAGAAAAAAACTTCTAAATCAGAGTCCTGATTTTGAGACTAATTACCTGTCTGTTCCTCTGATTTTAACATATAATAGAAAAGATGTTTGAATTAAACTTTCTGACTAGCCACTAATTTCTAATCTTTTTATATACTGCAAACCTTTTTCATTATTCAATTTGTTGATGTTATGACACTCTCCTGAAATATTGTTTTTTTAAATTATTAATATAATATTACATATTTTGAAAGATAAAACTGATGTAAATCATGAAGTTTCTAAAATATACTATTTTATCAAAATAAAGGTGCAAATCATCAATTTTAATATATTTTTTAGAAATTTAAACTAAATGCCATATCTTAGTTACCCAATTACCTCCAGTATGCTTTTCTTCTTTTATCTTTATGTATTTCTCTGAAATATATAAAAATTGATCAGCGATTAATCACTGTCTAGTGTACCATTCTATATGCTGTCTCTACTTACCTGAATTATTACATTATAAAAGGGAATTAGCTGAAAAACTCACTTAGCCTGGAGAAATGCAATTTGCAGGGCAGTGGGAGTTCAAGATTGACACTACTAAAAGAGCAGCAAGCAAAACATTGAAGAATACTTCTTGTCAAATGTTGCTTGAAAATAAACTCTATAGGATACATTGGAATGAAGTTAAACAAAGAGATGCTAAGGGTAATTTAGCAGATACTTCGAAGGAATGAGAAGTAGGCACCATACTTGCTTTGTCAATTGTGTAGAATAACATTTAACTTGAGCCCCTGCTGAAAATAAAGCTATTTAATTACAAGTGAGAAAGAGAATGAATAGGTCTTCCTTTGAAGTTTCAGTTTACTATTTTGCTTAGAAGACTAAAAATGAGGACAATACTAGGATTAAAAACTGGAAAAATATTTCTAAATCATAAATTAACTGAAAAATTTTAATTAAATAATTTATAAAACAATCAATAAATAGTGAAAAGTAGGAAAGAGAAAAGTACACTATATTTTTAAACTAAAATGATAAAATACAGTCCATTGCAACTCATACTCAATATCTGCAAGATTTTGATAGCATTGTGAACTTATAAAAATACCTTTTTAATGTTCTAATCTTATGAAATCACCCAATAATCTATAATAATAAAAGCGTAATTTGCTAATTAGACCAGATGTCCTTCTGGATGACCTTCAAGATGAAGCCGAGGCTGCGAGGAAAGCCCAGGTCCTGGGTGCAAGAGGGAAGCCAGTGCCAGCAGCCAGGGGAAGGAAGGCCTACTCTTGCACAAATTTCATTCATTGGGCCTCTAGTAATAAAATAAAATTCAAATTTCTTATCTTGGCCTTGAGTATTCTGATATGTCTAAATTGTACAGCAATAGTATCTTATGTCTAGCATATATTACAGGACTGCAGTGCTACAACTATATTAGTGCACTCACTAAGGCTTTCAACTTTTCATAAATATCTATATACTTAAAACATACACACACTTGTCATTCAATCCACTTACTGCTCACTTGATAACTTTAATTAATTTCTTAAAACCTGGACACTAAATAAAAAGATGTTAATGAAAAAAAGTAGTTCATATTTTTTATTAATTTTAATGAAAAATATTTTTTATTTCATGACAAACCAAGAAAGGCAAGCACAAAGAATAAACTAAGTCAAACTTTATTGTAGAAATTCGTTTAAAGTTCGCTTAAGTCAAGATGGTTCCCTATGACTGAGATGAATGCTAAGCACAGTAGGTACTCTTTTGCTATCTTTGGGATGAATGGTAATATTTCAAAATATGGCATTGGGAAAAGTCTTGGAGATTCTTTAGTATAAGTCTGCCTCCCCTGCCCCTCACACATACACACACACACACACACACACACACACACACACACACAGAAGAAAAAGCAGACAAGATTTTTTTTTCAGAAGCAAAACCCATTCAGTGTTGTACAGCTAGTTTGAGTCAGGGTCACATGTATTAACAATATGTTACTTTTAAAAATTTAAATTTTTATTGTTTAAAGTATTACATATGTCTCCTTTTCCCTCCTTTGACCTCTCCCCAGCCGCTCCCAGCCCCCAGCACATGCCCTCATCCCCCTACTGTCTGTGTCCATGGTTATGCTAAACAATATGTTACTTTTGGATAGCAATTTCTTTTTTAAAAAATGCCTCTGTGTTATTAAATTTGAGCCTCACAACAATTTTGTTTAATGTTTAAGGATAATTATTTTTAAGAAACTTGTTATTGTCAAAGCTTCTATGCCTTAGAAAGGTCCAATAACTTGGAATAAGTCACCTCACATGCATATTAATGTGTTAGGACTTAAACCCAGGACTTCTAGGGCAAAGTTCTATTATTTAAAAAGCATTCTGGTGTCTTGAACCTAAAAGCAGGTTAAGTTGAGAGTTTGTTAGCCTCAAATGTAGCTTTTTGTTAAAAAGCAACCATGAGAGAAATAAGGATCCTATCAATCATGGAACAGGAGTTATAAGTAATGTTATTTCCTCAGATTGACACAGAGAGCTACATATATTACTATGGTAATTAAACAGTAGCAAATATTTCAAATAGCCCCATATTTGCTACCCTTTCTGCTACACAGATTGTCTCTCTGTGAGCTTTTGTCTCCCAAGCAATGGTCTTTCTTTAAACCAGGTTTTTGCCTAGAAGAGTGATAAAATGAGGATTTGAGAATTGAAGACTTAATAAGAAAATTTAATTCAGCATGTTCTAAAAAAAAATAACACCCACATACCCCATATAGCTTTTTAGAGGTGTCTTCTATGGTTATCATGGAAGAATACATTTCTTATACATGCAGAAACTTTAAACACTTCTTGGTAAGGCTGAAGCATCACCTCACCAATACCAGCAAAGTTGACTAATGCACAAGGTAATTTTTATGCAATTAAAAACTCCAGGGTTTACAGGATCATGCCTTCTCTTTGTTTAAAAACTGAGGCATGAAGAAGCTAAAGCTTCTGGGTGCTATGGCAACCCCTGTAGCTCCTGGTGTCCTAAGCTAACCATTTATAGAAGAGAATGTCCCATAACTGCTAATTGTTCAAATAAAGGAGAAAGATGATATTACTGTAAGAAATATCTTATTTTTAAACTTTATTAACTGGTTCTGTGCAAAATTATAAACTTAAATCTCTCCCACAAAGAAAATGTCATGACTACATGGCCCCTTCCATTACTACATTGCCTCATGTCTGCAATTCAAAGACAACTTTCTGAAAGATTTAGTTTTCCATCTTTGATGTCCATAATCCCTTGTTGCTCCCTCTGTACTTTAACACTTTCCAAAGAAATTTCTCTCACCATGATATTATCTTCCTTTTGACTCAATCCAATGCTATTTCTAAACTGTTATGCTCTTTAAACTCTCAGGTCTATTTGATAAGATTAGGGTTGTTTGGTGTTTTTTTTCTGTTTGAACCTGGTTTGTCTCTCAATTTTTGAATACCACTCCCTAGTATCTTTTGCAAATTCTTGTTTGTATTTATTCCTTATAATTGTGTATTTTCTAGGAATCTGCCCGAGAATTTGATTGATCTTTTATTAATCTAAACAAGCCTCATGGGCAATCTCATCCACAACTTTATCTTTAATAACATTATTTTCTTATTAACTTTCAAGATAATATTCCGCTCTGTATTTTTATTTTTCCTGAACTCACAACCCATGCAATCTTGTGCAGTTTTTAAAATCCTCCTGCCTATGTTCATACCCAAATTTTGACTATTTCCCCTAAATTTTCTTCTTCTTCTCTCCAAACTTAATGAATGATATTCCTACTTCCATAGAAATATTTTGATATACAAACATGTAAATATAGGTATGCATATAAGTATGTACATATTTCCTTCATGGATTTTATTACAAAAAAATAAATTTGATTTTTAAAAAAAATCATAACAAACTCTACGTTAAAGTTATATTTTTCAAAGCCTACCAAAGGAAATACATATCCAAGGAAATTTTTGGAAACAATTTTATTTAAAAATTTTATTGCAATATATCTAAAAATATATAAAATGTACCTACTACTGATTAAATTGTTTTTCTCATTAGTGTGTTTATGTTTCAGTATTTTAACATTGTGGTTTTTTTAAAAAAATTTGGGCTTCTAAGAAATAAATATATTAAATATCATAGATGCGTATCATATCATCTAACTCTATGAAGACTAGAAGCATATCATGCTAACTATATAGTGAAATGTATACAAATTAAGTGATAAACAGTGAAGTAAATGTATAAAAATGATGTTTGATAGCATATTATTTTGTTCAATTCTCCTATAATGGTTCAAAATACTTAAACTTAAAATGTAACTGCACATATGCAGGTAGAAAATATTATTAGCATGCTAACTTTTTTACTCTACAAAAGAGGCTAATTTTCTTTATACATTTTTCTTTCAAGACAATTTTTCATTCAAACAAATTGCAGACGGCAAATTATTCTTAAAAATTGTAAAGGAGAGCCTGAAGGGAAAAAGGATACACTTTTTCTGAAATTAGATTTGCTTCTACATGTTAGCTGCTTTTTAAAAAATGTAGTAACCTCATATGTTCATTTTATATACTTTGTCTTTGAGATTGATATGCTCTGAATTACAAATATCTGGCAATGGGAAAGACTACGAAATCCAGCTTAGGCTTGCCTGTCATTGTAAACTCTTGTTTGTTAGAGATTGGCCTAAAATAGAACTTTCTCACCTGAGTCTATAGTAGTCTTTATTTTTAATTAGATTAATTTTCCAGCTTTTTTTAAGGTGTAGAAAATAGAAATTGCATATATTTAAGGTGCATAATGTGATGTTTTGATATATGTACACATTGTGCATGATTACCAAAATAAAAGTAATTAACATATTTATTACATTACATATTTACATTCCTGTGTGTGTGGGTGGGGGGAAGACTTAGGATCAACCATCTCAGCAAAGTTTAAGTACATAATAGTTTTATTAACTATAGTCACCATGCTGTAATTAGATCTCCAGAACTTACTCATCCTGCATAACTGAAATTTTTTACTTCTCCCCATTTCTGCCACCACCCCCAGTTGGTGGTATTTCTTATTGTCCTGCATAGAATACAAATAGTAATCCTCAAGAAAATGGTGTTTACAGAAAAGAAAGCCTCTGTTAAGAATTGAATGTTTGTCTTCTCCCAACGTTCATATGTTGAAACTCTAACTCCCCATGTGATGGCTTTAGGAGGTGAGGTTTTGGGGAGACAGGTAGGTGTGGAACCAACATGATTAGATGAGTGCCCTGATAAGATGAGAAAGAGAGCAGAGCTTGCTGTCTCTCTGCCAGGAGCAGATAGACACAGCAATAAGTTGCCATCTACAAACCAGGAAGTGGGCCCTCACCTGAAACCAATTCTTCAGGCACTTTGGTTTTTGTCTTTCCAACCTCCAGAATTGTAAGAAATGAATGTTTAATGTTTAAGCCACCTAGCTTATGGCTTTTTAATAGCAACCGAAGCCAACAACCTCTGTAAAGTATAATTAACTTGATATGCTGCAGGTACACTTTAAAAATTATAGATTATATGTTCCAGTTAGTATCAACCTCAATTAACACACATCAGATTTACTTAAAAGTATATAATTTTCATATAATTTTGAGACTTTTTTTATGTGGTTAAAATGTGTTCATATAATGCTCAAATTTTATACTGTTTGTTATTTAATTCAGTTTTCCTTAAACGACATTTTCATTGAAAAAATAATAATTATTTTGGAATGAATGTATGTGTAACAACACATTTTGTCTACAAACTGTGTCAATAAAACACTCAGCAAAAATTTTTTAAAAAAACAGACTGTCTTTAATCCTTAACAAATACAAATGAGAAAAGGTTTGTTCACACTATTTCTCAAAGCCAGTATAATATGAAAGATGATTTAGAAGTATATTTCTCTCATATTATATATGGTATATTTAACAGAAGTAAATCTGACAAAACATAAATTTGAAAGTAAATTATTTAATTCCAATCTGATTAAGTTCTGCATTAGGATGTAATCAGGGATGATTACTTTGCAAAACCAACAACAACAGGTACCTTATTTTATTTCAAATGATGTGTTAATATGGGGAGTTGTTCAATATGTATAACGTTTCAGTTATGGAAGATGAATACATTCTAGAGATCTTCTATACAACCTAGTGCTTGCAGTTATAATAACATTTTGCTATTAAAATTTGTTAGAATGGTAGATTTCATGTTAAGTGTTCTTACCACAATAAGTAAATAAAAATATAAATATGATAGAAAATTGTTTGTAAAGATAAATTAGGTGAGAATGTGATAACTTTAAAGAAAGGGCAGCTACTAGTATTGCTGATTGTTTATTGTTTTGATACCGAATTTTTGGACTGGAACCCAGATTCTTTATCTGCTGGAATTGAAGAATGAATCCACGGACAGAAAGTGTTATAGCAAATATGGAGATTTATTGAAGAACAAGTACAGACTCCTACGTAGGGAGGGGGAAGAGTTCCACAGAACTGACTCCCATGTAGGGAGGGGAAAGAGTCCCACTGGGTTCCTCTTCCCTAGGGCTTATAAAGGCTGCAGATCCTGGTGCCTTAATATCCCCTCTGATTGGTCACTATTCCCTTAGACTGGTTACTGTAGTAACTCCTGGGCTCAAAGGTCGAACCTCACATAGGACATGTGAAGTTCTCCCTGCTCCTTCCTTACTGTTTTCCTATTCCCTTTCAGCTTTTTTCTCCTCCTTCTGGATGAAAGGCTTCCTTCTCTTTATTTTGTAAATATAGACCTTTCTTGGCTACTTCCAGTTCCCTTGTCTTATGGAAATATACCTGTTGCTGCTTCCTTGTCTTATGGAAATGTAACTGCACCTGGCTTCCTTGTGTTATGGAAATGCATCTTCTCCCAGCCCACCACTCACAGCCCCTCCCCCAAGCAAGCTCCACTCCCAATTGCCCCATCATATCAATTGGGTGGGCTGGCTGGCCAACCTCCCACAGCCCCTCCCCCAGCCACTGACCCCCGATCAGCCCCCCCACTCCATTTGGGGGTGGGGCTAGCTGGCCCATCACCCACAGCCTCTCAGCACAGCTGGTCCCATCCCCAATCATCCCCCCCCCCCACCCCAATTGGGGGTGGGGCCCATGGCCAATCACCCACGGCCCCTCCCCCCAGTCAGTCCAGCCCTGATCAGGCCCTAATCGGGGCGAGCCAGTCAGCCAACCTCCCACCATCTCCTCCTCTGGATAGGCATGGCCCCAATCTGCCCTGACTGGGTCCGGTCTGGCCGGACCCCATTTGTGCACTGGGCCTCTAGTAAAATAATAATTAAATAAATGTTTTAGCTTTGCTAAATTTAACTTTCCAACTTTGGAAAACAGAGATAAACACAAATTTCATTGTATGTTGTAAAGAGTGTGCTTTGATTACAATTAAAATAGATAATAGTTAAAAGATACCAAATTTGATTAAAATAATCTCATTCTTCTGGACAAATCATTCATAACAATAATAAAAACAGAGAGAAGGAGCCCTGGCTGGGTGGCTCAGTTGGTTAGAGCATTGGCCCGTACACCAAGAGGTGGTAGGTTCGCTTCCTAGTCAGGACACAATCTTAACTAAAGCCTGCAAAGACCCACCTATTATTGTGAATAAAGTTTTACTGAAAAGCAGCCACACCCATTAGATTATGTGTTGTGTAGGGCTGTTTTTGAGCTATAAGGGTAGAGTTGAATAGTTGTGACAAAGATCAATGACCCATAAAACCTAAAATACTAGGTGGCCCTTTATAGAAATGTTTACTAAGGATAAAATTCCTAAATTTCTGGAAATGATTTGGTGATGACTTATGATTTTCTGATGTATATGTTATGATCTTCAAAATCTTGTACATATTAAGCTAATGTGAATTAAGGTAATTTTTAAACTGAATAAACAGTTAAATTTTTTACCCCTCTGGTAATAACATAAATATCCTATCTAATAAAAGAGTAATATGCAAATTAACCACCATTCCGACACAAAGATGGCATAGCCACAAGATGACAGCATCCAGTCCTCTCAGCCCCGCTGGAGTCCTCCAGTCCTGGGGGCGGCCGTTGAGAGCAAGGCCCGCTTGGCCAGCACCCACAGCAACCCGGGAGTGGCCAAGCGGGGCCCCGCAGACAGCAGAGAACCATGGGGAGCGGGCCTAAGCCATCAGTAGGACATCCCCTGAGGGCTCCCGGATTGGAGAGGGTGCAGGTTGGGCTGAGGGACACCCCCCCACCTCCCATGCACAAATTTTGTGCACCGGGCCTCTGGTATATTATAAAATTATATAATAAATATTTATGTTATGACCACAGGGAAGTGGGGGTGGGGGAGGTAGTAAAGGTTGTCAAATATAGGTGACAGATTTGTCTTTGAGGGGTAAAAAAAATATTTTATATTTAAATTATACATTTTTTATAATTTTTTAAAAGGTAATAAAAATCATGGTTTCTTTGTCAAATTCTCACTTTACATAGCATTTGAAGTTAAGTCTAAACGACATGATTAGCTGAAAGTTTTAATGGCTTTCAATTATTTTAACTCTGACACTAATTGAGCTTTATAAAGTGCTTTAGACATTTATAAAGTTATAAGAAATGCATTAAACTACAAAAATACTAAAAGATTTTGGATTCAATGGAATGAGTTGAATTTTCCAATTCATTGTCTGCCAGTCCCTTTTATCTCCCAATCAAATGTAAGGGTAAAGAACCAAAGAATGGAAAAGAAAAGGAAAAGCCATTTTGATAATGTAATTTATAAGCTTAAATGGATATTTCACAGATTTAACTCTTGTCAACTATTTCTATTTATTCTGAAAATTACAGACTCCTTTTTTCCCACTTTGGCTTACCCATTAGATTTTCAGAGTACAAAACAATTTAGATATGTTTGATTACAGAAATTTTAGCTCAAAAATGTTTTAAAGTATTTTTTCCTGGGAAATATAACAAATGCCCGAATCTACATATAATGGAGATATACAATTGAAATACAAATAAAACATAGCATTATATTCAAATTATCTAACATAAAAGAGAGATCATTATCAGTATTACCAACATCCCCAGTGCCCACTTCCTTCTTCATTGGTAGCAACCATACTTCTGATTTTTGGATGAAATAGTCCTTTTGTTCTTTTAATGGTTTTCTTTTAATGGTTTTTACTTATATGCATAAGTACTAATATTTATTTTTCCAAGATTTAAACATTTTTAAAAGTCTTTTAAAAATTTCTGTGGTATTATTTTACCAGGATTTGTTTTGCGCTCCGTCCATTTTTATGAGCATAGTTGTAGTTGATTAATATTCAATGCAAATAAAATTCATTTGTACTCTTATATATCAATTTATATTTATCCATTTTACAGTTGTGGGGCATTTACATATATGTTTTTTTGTTCAAGTTGTGTGAACAAATCTGTGAATAATCTTGCATATTCTTCCTAGTACAAAGCACAAGAATCTGTCTAGATTAAGTATATAGAAGTAAAATTTATGTGTGTGTCCAGGGTATATACATTTTAACTTTTCAAATATAGTTGCACATACAACCAGTAGCATATGTGAGTAGCTTTTACTTTACATCCTCACCAGTGCATGTGGTTAGTGTTTCTTAAAATGTTGGCTTATTTTATAATTGTTGAATATTTATTTAAATTCTATATATGTTCTTCTTTTTCTTATTTAGCTCTTCTTGCTCTAGGTTGGGAACTTAGGCTATTGATTTTAGATCTTTCCTTTTCTAATATATGCAATACATTGGTCTTGAGGCCTTTTCTTTGAATGATGGGTGATTTAGTAATATGTTGTTTAATTTTCATATATAGTACTTTTATAGGTTTCTTCATTTTATTGGTTTCTAGTTTAACTCTATTCTGTTTTGACATCATACTGTGTATTCTTTCTTTAACTTGAAATTCAAATAAGCTATGTTTTATGGTTGAGAATATGATTTATTATGGTGAACATTTGCTGTGCCCTTTAGAATAATTTGAATTTTGCTGTTGTTAGATGGAGTATTCTATAAATATCAATTAAAAATGTTGACTGTGGTTTTCAGGTCAACTAAATTCTCACTGGCTTTCTATCAATGTGATCTGTCAATGACTGAAATAGGGATATTAGAGACTCCACTATAAGTCAGTTTGCTTATTTATTTGTTTTAGCTCAATCAGTTTTTGCTTTATACATTTCTGTCACTTTCTTGTTTTTTTGTTTTTTTGCTTAATCTCTTCAACTTTTTCACCCAGTCTTTCAAACCCCTCTCCTCTAACAGCCAGTTAACTCAGGTGATATCCCTGTGCTCTTTTCACCTTGGGTTAATTAATCAAGTTGTATAATTACGTGTGTATATGTTACACTTCCATAAAATAACATCAAAAAAAGTTTGCTGAACTGGTAGAATAGAGATATCTCTGTAAAAGAGGAAAGGAAGGGAACTCATAAATAAATAGAGCAGATATTTTGTTTGTGATGATAATAGGGTTTAGGATAGGAGAGAGGGGCTCCTTGCCTCCAGTTGTTGGTGGAAGTAGGGTTAATGGGGTACACTTGAATAACATTTCTGGAGACCCACATGGTAGGATGAGATACAGTAGAAAGCTTTATTTCTGTGGAATTATACCTCTGAGTTTCCAAAGTCCTAGCCCAGTCTGAAGAAGTGTAGCTGGGGCCTTAGTAGAGCTAAAACCAGAGTCAGTGTCCAGAGTTTCCTCTCCATGTTGGAACCATGTCCAGTACATCAGGCTAGCTGCAGTCCATTAGTCCATTGTGTGTGGGACCCATATGGCTGTGGCCCTTAGGGGAGAAAGCAAGAGAACCAAGAGAGCACACCCCAAGCAACAAGAAAGTGAACTCCTTTGTTTAGGGGATTATATATTCCTAAACGTTCAAGTGCTTGCAGTGGCCATGCCCATTCTGGCTAACCATTTCTATCTGGAGTTGTGATTGATGGACAAGTACTTTCCCTGTGTCACCCAACTTTACTGGGCATGTGTCAATTGTGTCAATCTTCTCTTTGTTGGACCCCTTCCCCTGCAGTGATCTGCACAGAATGGGCTGGTGTTCCCTGGGAGTGTGAAATTACAGCTTCCTGGTGAAGCTGTCCAAATAACATGTCTATAATGTCTGGCCGTGTCTTTGCTCCTTTCCTACTATTAATCACAATAATATAAGTTACAAATTTAAAATGCTTAGTATACAGTATGAAATATGAGACAGAATTATTTAGGGCATGTTAGCATTGGGGTGTTAATTGAAATCAGGATGTAGATAACAATGAAGAAATTTTAGAAGTAAAATATATAAAGAATACAGTGATTATTCTTTAAAATAGTTTTTCTGCCTTTCATTTCTGACCCAGTCATTCCAGGAATTGAAATAATTATGCATAAAATATATAAAACATTTATTTTTTTGCTTATAATCAAAGACACATGCATTATGTATATATATATATGCTTATACACATTTAGATGCATATACAGAAAACATGGTTATGTAACTATGTCTGTATGTATGCACACATATTGTCAATTAAACCTTGAGCCAACTTTAGAACTGCTAAAATAGTTTGACATAATCCCCGCCCCCCAACAATGCAAAGATTCTTTGTCTTAGTTTGTTGATATTACTTTCTAAAATGGGTTATCTCTTTAGAATTGGGCATTTGAAATTTTTAAATTTGCTTATGGACTTAAATTACTATTTTATTTTTATTTTCGGTTGTCATGTCAAACACTTATAGAAGAAATAAAATCTTAAAGAAAGTTTCCATGGTCTGAAAGCTAATTAGCTATGGCCAAGAATACCTAACTCTCATCCAATTCAGTCCCTACAATTCTACCTCTTCAATAAAGGAACAAAAAGTCAGTGAACAGCTGACAGGCTCTTAATTGACTATAATTCCTTCCAGGAATACTAAATTTTCATAGCGCACATATTCTAAACTACACCAAAAAAAAAAGTTCCAGAAGATATGTAATATTTTTTCATGTTTCTAAGCTTAACAATTGAGAAGGAAAAAGGTAACAGATGGGAAATTGTACTTTTTGTCTGTGAACATGAATTATTGAATCATAAAACTTGCTACTAATATTAATCCTTTGAAAAATGTTCTTTACTTTCAGTTTGCAAAATGCCGTCATCTATTTCTGTCTTACACTCTAGAGACAGAGCAACATCTGATTTGTATGCAATCAGTCTCACTGAATTGTGAAATTTATTAATACTATCTGTATGCACACATGACCAAAAATAAAAAACAGACCTTTAAAAATACTAACAATGAATACAACCATAACAGAAACAACTAGATTATGTACTGCTTTTTGAAATGATAAAACATATTTTCTAAGACCTGCTGAAAACATTGATTCCATTAGACACAACAGTTCACAAATATCCCCTATTGTTATAGAATGATATTATGCTGTCTACATTAATCACAGTTCAAATCGTCGGTCATTACGACAAAAGGAAGCTCAGATTTATGTGGTATTTGCAATGATTTAAAAGTGGTTGAGAAAGGTTCCCAATAAAAAGGGTGAAATCAAATGATTGAAAATATTTAAGATACCTCTAAGATATAACAACGTCACTGAAAATGCTTGATAACATTTACCAGCCTTTAGCTTCTTTGTGATTCTTAACATTTTGTATCAAAGCAAGAGATAAAATTTTTATCCATGTTACTAATGTGTTATTTAAGGACAGACCAACCTCCTACTGTCCACAGCTGCTTTTAATTCAGAAGCAATTGGAGTAAGTCAACCATTACTAGTGAGCTGTTTCTGTTTCTTGCTATGTTATTTCATCTGGGAAGCCATTATGCAAACTAAGAGCATCTGAAGATAGGTACCCCACTTAAAAGTGTTCAGTAGGGGTTCCAACTTTTATCATTTTTTGGCAAATTGCATCGTTAAGTTGCATATGTTGTACCATTGGTAGCCATGATTGCCTGGGATTAGTAAATGTGTTTCTAAACTCCATGACTTGACAAACTTAATTTTTCTTAGAATCAATATGAAGTGAATTTCTAGATATTATTGTAATAAATTAATTCATTTTAAAAATCATTCAATTAATTATATGTTTTAAAATTTAGAAACGGATCAAGGGAACATGCGAACTAATATATGAATTCTAGGTATTAGGTTATTTTTGGTAATTATGTTATTGTATGTACAATCTCATTTTAGAGGGGAAAACCTAGAACACCTGGGATTACTAGATTATACCATAATCACTTAATTGTCCCAACACATTAGATGTTAAGATAAGGTTCTGCAGGAATTGGGAGTGAAAATAATTAAACACTCATCTCACTGCAGCTAGATTATATTTTACTAGAGGCCCGGTGCATGAATTCATGCACCAGTGGGGTCCCTCAGCCTGGCCTGTGGGATCAGGCCGAAACCGGCTCCCCGACATCCCCCAACGGGTTCTGGATTGCAAGAGGGTGCAGGCCAGGCTGAGGGACCCCACCATGCACGATTGGGGCCAGGGAGGGATGCGAGAGGTTGGCCAGCTGGGGAAGGACCGTGGGAGGGCTCCAGGGCGTGTCCAGCCCATCTCACTCAGTACCAATCGGCTGGACCCCAGCAGCAACCTAACCTACTGGTCGAAGCTTCTGCCCCCTGGTGGTCTGTGCACATCATAATGACTGGTCTACCAGTTGACTGTCTGACCCCTGGTGGTCAGTGAATGCAATAGCGAGCAGTTGAGCAACCTAAGCATATCATTAGCATATTACACTTTGATTGGTTGAATGGACAACCAAATGACCAGACACTTAGCATTTTAGGTTTTTATTATATAGGATTGCACAGCTCTCTACTGCTCCTAGAATTTCCCCTAAAATGTAATTTACCCTTATAGTCATTTTGGTACACCAGACCAAATTATCCATTTTTATTCTGTTTTGAAGTTTATATAAGCAAGTATCTCAGTAAATCAATGTGAGATAGGACTTTAAATGTGTGGTGTATTTCAAATATAGTCTTATCTTATGTATTCACCATTTCCACCATCATTGTCATCATTATAATAACAATAACATAGAGTTTTAAATAAGACCTTGATGCCTGGCACATTATCAATAGCTTTTTATTCTATATCATATTTAACACTCACAGTGATTTTGTGAAGTAACTGATGATATCTTCATTCTACTACTGAGGAAACAGTGGCTCAAAGAAGAGATATTATCAGCTGGAGATGAAGCTGTCCTTCTAAGAGCCACCTTTCTGGAAACCCAAAATATTTTGTACTTCTAGCTATTATATTGCCTAGCAAAATTCTATATATCAGGGATAATAAAGTCATGCATTTATGGAGTAATCAGTTGTTAGGAAAAGAGTACATGTTTCAAAAAAGGATCTGTTTGTTTAACTTATGAACAAAATATAATATATGATGCTCACAATTCACATTTCATTTTTTTAAAGTATCATAAAGGGTAAAGGGAGTCAAATATATGGTGATGAAAGATCTGATTTTGGATGGTGGGCACACAATGAAATACACAGATGCTGTATCATAGAACTGTACACTTGAAACCTATATAATTTTATTAACCAATGTTACCTCAATAAATTTAATAAAATGAGAACAATAAGAAAGAAATATTAGTAGGGTTATAAAAAAGCTACCATAAAATAGGTTACATTTTGCTAGAGACAAAATTTTCTAATTTGTATTAGAGTCTAGAAAACTTGTCCTTAGTCGAGCAGTTGCACAGTCTAGATAGGCTTATCTAACTTCAAACTACCCTATAGTGTTCGGAGTACTCCTCATAATCTGAGATGATAAGTCTAGTTTCACCCATCACACACCTACTCCATCCAGTAGGTATGTGGTTAGACCAAAGGAGAGTATGCACCCTCCATATAAGGGCATTTCTCACAAGTAGTGCGTGAAACGTCTGCACACAACTCTCAGAACTTATGCACTTGACTACGAGTGGTTGCAAGAGAAGCTGGGGATTATTGCTTTCACTGCTACAGCCATGTGTTCGGCTAACATTCTGGTGTTCTATCTTTACAGAAGAAGGAGACAGTGGAGGTTAAAGTCGACGACAAGTAGGCCTTTTCAAAACCATGCATAATCTAATAGAGTGTTTTTCATTTAAAAATGTGATTTCAACTTTCATCTAATACGCTCATATTTTAGTTTGCCACAGGGAAGCCAACGAAATGATATGTTGTAAAGTTAGTTCTGAAAATTAGTTTCCATACCATTATAAGTAACTCTGTACAGTTTTTAATAAAGATTAAATGAAATAAATATATGAATTTGTTTTGTGATTTAGTGCCTTTGCCGTCTTATTAGTCATCTATGCAGTATGCCATATGTTTATTATCATATTTTTCCTAAGCCATATCACCAAGGTTGATACCCCATTTGCATCAGAGAAAGATGATGTTTTAAAAAATCTATGGCACCGATGGCACCAAAAAGGAAGTCGTTTGTAGGTAAAATGGTTTCTTTTGTGTTATAAGAAAGAAAAGCAAAAATGTGTCAATGTTTTTAACATTGAGTGAGAAGGTATACTACTATGACAAGGGAAAAAAGGTTTGTCTTGGAGAGCTGTGTTGATCTACAAAGAAAGCAGGCATGGCTCTCTCTGGAGAGACAATTGAACTAAAGTTAAACCATATTTAACTTCAGGCACCTTCATTGGCCTGAAGCCCTTCTTCCCTGATGAAGTCTGCCAGTTGGAACACAGGTTATCCTCATTAATTTAAAGCTGAAGTTCTATTCCAGGTAATGATGATCAAAGAACCAAGAGACAAAACATGTATCTTCATTGGATAGAAGTATAGTATCCAGAGCATAGGGGTGAATGCAGCTGATTAAAAAATATTGAGAGAGGAGTATGGGCAGAAGGAAAGAGAAGTTGAAGGTCTGGATGAGAAATTGTGGGAGGTAGTTGGCTTCCACTGAACAACTGCATCATATACAACGCAGTCTCTAGAGTTACAACCTTTTTTTCCTCTTAGACAGAACTGCGTACTTGAGATCAACAGGACTCTCCAGTAAGAAGCATCAAGCCTCATCATAATTATATTGGTACTAGAGGCCCGATGCATGAAATTCATGCAGGGGACTCGGCCCTTGCAGCAGCCCCGGTTGCCTAGCAGCCCCACCCGCCTCGCAGCCCCACCCACCGCCATTGGTCTAATTAGCATATTAGCTCTTTATTATTTAGGATGGGCTGGCAGAGGCTAATAAGACAGGGTCTCCTGGAAACAGACTGTCCCTATGAGTGCTAAAATAATGGGTCTGAAGATACTATGTCTTCTTCTCCAGAAATTATCAGTTGAAGACCATCATCAACACTATCAGTGACAAGAGGAGAGGGTAAGGTAACTTACCCTGTGCACCTGCAGTTCAGTGAGAATCATCCTAAACGGTAGCAAAAAAACAGCCCTGCCAGGCCAGTTTGCATATAACTATCTTATGATTTCTAAGTCAGCCTTGCTTGCTAATAATGACTGGTTTCTGTAAAGATTGATCCTCTATGATCTACTTGTTGGTTGGTGTAGCCGCATCATGCTTTTGCTAAATTATAAGTTAATTATTCCTTCCCAAGAATTTCTAAGCAATCTCTAAACTGACATTTTCACTACCTTTTAATATGGTATATTCTTCATACAGATGATGACCTTTTTGAGTGTTGTGTCTTGCACAAAGATAATTTAAAACTATACCTAGTGACATTTTATTATTTCTTACTTATATACTAGGGATGCATTAGGGGTTCTAAGGTGTTTGATTTTCCCATTTACACTTCAAACATTCGAGTGTGTGTGTGTGTGTGTGTGTGTGTGTGTGTGTGTGGTAGATATAGATATATTAAGGTGACAACCTCTGCTTATTCATGGCATTTTAATCTCCTATTGAATATATTAATTATAGGAACCATACTCCATAATGTATGCCAAAACCAATTCATTTCCCATTACAACTTTGGACCAAGATCATTAAAAATGTGCAGCATAGTAGCCAATCATGCACTTTACACAGTGATACCTTGATATTTAAGTCCCCATGTGACATCATTGGCAGTTATTATAACGTTATTGACCATATTCTCCATGTTGTACTTCACATTCCATGACTATTTTGTAACTGCTAATTAGTACTTCTTAATCCCTTCACCTTTCTCACCTGGCCCCCAACCCCCTCCACTCTGGCAACCTTCAGTCTGTCCTCTGTACCTATGAGTCTATTCTGTTGATGTTCATTTATTTTGTTCTTTAGATTTTGCATGTAAGTGGTATTTTTTTTCTCTGTCTGGTTTATTTCACCTAGTATAACACCATCTAGATCTATCCACACTATTGCAAAGGGTAAGATTTTATTCTTTTTATTCTGCACTTCACGTAGTTTTTAGATCCAATGTCTCCTCTTAGGAGAGGGCTTGGCTTCTCTGACTGTTCACACCAAACTTGATCCTGACCACCAGAGATATTGTCCTGCCTGCTTCATTTTCTTCATAGTCATTATGATTTTATAAAAGTATGTTTATGTCTTTATTTCTTAGAACAGTAGTCACTAAAAATATAAGTAAATGAAATAATTTCAGCCAAACAATGTATTTCTGCAGATACATGTCCTCCCACAAAGGTAGAGGCCTGTTCCGTATTGTTCAGCATAGTATCTCCAAAATCTGTCCAGCAGGGTGCCAGTACCATGGTTTATACTGAACTATTAGTTATTGGATGAGTGAATAAATAAGTGACCAAGTTGGGGGTTGATGTATATGAGGTTTGTCTTAGATTTTAATTTCAAAACTCACTTTGGGCATTTCTTCCTTTCCCTCTTACCCTAGTAAGTTTGAAAGATCTTAAGGAGGATAGAATGTTACCCTATCTAGCTCTATTTGAAAAGTTAGTCTCAGATGAAAGAAATATAAGTGTCTGGAACTAACTATTATTAATTGAATGTGTTGATGTTATAAATGCTCCCTTTCTAGACATATTATGATAATACATAATGCTGAGATGTGACTATGCTCATTTGCCAGTAGTTATTAAGGACTCAGGACCTTGGGGGATTTAATTTTTGCTATCTTTATAATATGTTAAATGCATTGGTAATAATATGTAAATTTTTGTAGCACACAAATGAAACCTATGTCCCAATAAAGTTATCTTTCTCTTTCTAAATATGGACTATTTCCACTGTAATAACAATCATAATATTTATAATTGACTAGGTCTTACTATGGCCCAAGAACACTGCACTTAGTGCTTTTCTATTCCACATTTAGTGGCTTTGCAATTTTACCCATAAAGAACCTGAGGCCCACAGGATTAGGTAATTTGTCCAAAGTCACAAACTTATTAAGTGACAGAGCCAATGTTTTGAATATATATTTAGTATATATAATAAAGCCTGAGATAACCTCTAAATTTAAGTTGTCACATCTTAAAGTGGGTAGGATTTCTAAAACAAGAATTGTTAGGGAGCGATTCTCAGAAATTTCAAGTAGCCTATTGTGTAAATGAGAATGATCTCTAATACTGTAAGGCTAGAGAGAAGAAGAAAATAACTGAATACCATCAGTGATTGATATGATGAACTTTGTTTTTGAAGGCACTACTAATATTCTATTTTCAATTCAGCCCCTCATTTTTCTATGATTATAATCTTATGCAACTATCTTGAAAATCTCTGTGCATATTATGAAGCACTCCATATTCCTTAACTAGAGGCCCGGTGCACGAAATTCCTGCACTCAGCGAGGGGCGGGGTCCTTCAGCCCGGCCTGTGCCCTCTCGCAGTCCGGGAGCCCTCGAGTTACCCTGGGAGCCCTCCGGGAACCCACTTAACACTGCCTCGGAGGTGGGAGAGGCTCCTGCCACCACTGCTGTGCTCACCAGCCATGAGCCCGGCTTTTGGCTGAGCGGCGCTCCCCCTGTGGGAGTGCACTAACCACCAGGGGGCAGCTCCTGCGTTGAGCATCTGCCCCCTGGTGGTCAGTGCGCATCATGTGACTGGTTGTTCCACCATTCGGTCAATTTGCATATTAGCTTTTATTATATAGGATAAAAACTGAACAAGGTGAGTGAAATATTGAACATAGTTAACATAAATTATTATTCCTCTCTATGTGTGTATGTGTGTGTTGATGTTTTCAAGAAAATATAAACAAAGTAAAACACTTTTTTTATATTGATTTCAGAAAGGAAGGGAGAGGGACAGAGAGAGATAGAAACATCAGTGATGAGGGAGAATCATTGATTGACTGCCTCCTACACAGCCCTCACTGGGGATTAAGCCTGTAAACCAGGCTTGTGCCCTGACCAGGAATTGAACCATGACCTCCTGGTTCATAGCTTGATACTCAACCACTGAGCCACACTGATCAGGCAAAGTGAAACACTTTTTAAAAAGCCATTGGATCACTGGTTAAACAAAATAATGTATGGAATACATATGTCAGGATGTTCTTTTTGACATCCTCTCATTTTAAAATTAAATTTAGTAAATCTGAATGCAGGGTTATTTAAAATGTTTGAATACATTTATATTAATTTATATTAATATTTAACTTTTGTATTTTTGAAAGTCCTCAGAAAAATACACAAGGTACAAGAACTAATCTACATGAAAATAATTTCTCAGTAAAATGTTTGTGTCTATGTGCATGTGTGTGCACACATGCAAGTGTGCAGTGTGTTTGCTAGCATACATTTTATGAGGTCATTTACAGACATAATCATGAGAGAATGAAGGTTCTTTTTTTTATAGCCAAGGCAAATGAAGCATGCCTTCAATTAGAAACTTCTGAAAATACACTGTGATAACCTACTGAGAATGGAATTGCTTTTCTCCACAGCATTATACCCACCTCTCTTTAGAAGCCCATAGTATACAAGTGTTGTAAGTGCAATATGCTCTTCTTGAATCACTTTACTTCATTAAATGTGTTTTGTACTTCAAATACCATTCCAAGATTATACATTTGATATATCAAAAAATGTGCATCCTGCTTTTAGAGTTCAGTATGTGAATAAGTGAACCTCAAAAGTCTTAAAACTCAAGTGTTATGAGTATGTGAAACTTCAGATTATTAGTTTTTTTCTGAAACCCTGAAACACGAATCCCCAAATCCCTACTGTGCGATTATTCTGTTTTCAGCAGTTAAAGTTTAATTTTCTACATTCTTAGGCAAAAACTTAGAAAAATCCATTTCTTACCTTATGTTAAAAGCAAAATAAACATATCCCCAGGAGACAGTTGGGCATGGCTATATTTGAATTATAGAACTTATAAGGTAACAAAATCAATACCAAACTGTAACACTATTACTCCTTTTTTGGGTGCTATTGTAAATACTATTTTTAAAAAATTCAATAGCCAATTGTTCACTGCTAGTACATAGATATAAAATTGATTTTTTTACATATTGATTTTTATCCTACAACCTTACCAAACTCAATTTTTAGTTCTAGTACTTTTCTGTTGACTAAGGAGCTTATAGCAGCTCACTCCCATTTTTCTTCTCCATTTCTTTGTCATACATCTAATATTTAGATATATGGCACAAGCACATAATATACCTCTGTTTTAGACCGTTATCATTTAGTATGCTAATCAGACCAAATGTCATTCCGGACGTCCTTCCTGATGAAGCCGGGGCTGGAGAGAAGCCAGCCCAGGTCCCGGGTGCCTGCAGGCAGCGGGAGGAGGAAAGCAGTCCTGATCCTGGATGCCTGTGGGCAGCCAGAGGAGGGAAGCAGCCCAGGTCCCAGGTGCCTGCCAGAGGCCAGAGGAGGGAAGCCAGGGTCTTAGGGGCCATAGGGAAGCTGGTGCCAGCAGCTGGAGGAAGGAAGGCCTACTCTTGCACAAATTTTCATGCATCGGACCTCTAGTTATCAAAAAAAGAAAAAGAAAATGAATTTGACATGTAGCTTTATTTCATTTCCAGCCCTCTATTTTTTGGTGTAGAAAGATAGATAGGTTTGCATTTTATCTAGTACCATATTCCTTCTGCCTGAAGACTTTTCTTTAACATTTATTGAACTTCAGATATACTGCCAATTAATGCTCTCAATGTTTGATTACCTGAAAGAGTCTTTATTTTCCCTTCATTTTTGAAATATATTTGTCCTGGGTATAGAATATTGGTTTTACAATTTTGTTTGCTTTTAGCATGTAAAAAATGTCATTCTATTGTGTTCTGGCTTACATACTTTACAGTAATAAACTTGTTTTCATTCTTCCCTTTGCTACCCTTATTAAAGTAGGTATTTTTTTATGGCTGCAGGAAAGTTTTTGTTTTGTTTTCTGGCTGCAAGAACTTTTTTTTTCTTTGTCTTTCAATATAATATAATTGTATGTGTGTGTGTGGCGGGGGGGGGGGGGGTAATTGTCCTATTTAATATTGTTCAAGTTTCTTAAACATGTAAGGATCTCTCATTAATTTTGGGGGTTCATTGATCAGAAATAATATTAAATCAACTTAAATGCTTATTTTTTCCATTATATTTATTTATTTCATGATAATTTTTGAGTTTCTAATATTAATTTATCTCTTTACCAGAGACTATAACTTCAAGAAAAATTCTCAAGAATTGCATGTAAATACATATTTCTGATACACTATATAATGATTTCAGTAGCCTTAAATAATTCTTTTTTAAAATTTTGTATTTTTTTATAATTTCACATCTACAAAATTGGAAGAATTCTACAAAGAACTCTTAAATATTCTTTCCCAGATTTAGCCATTAACATTTTCCCAATTTGTTTTATCACTGGCTCACTCTTTTAATTACACTTTTTCTCACCATACATATACATATCTTTTTGTTTCTTGTTTACTATATTTTTTCCTCTAAATAAATTGACATCATACCTTCTTCTATTAATAATTCAATTATAAACATACCCTTAATTTATTTTCAAAAATTGTTGATTTTCTCAAAAATATTCTCAATAGCTTTAACAATGTCTGGTCCATGATTCAATTCAGAATCATATATTTAATTAGTTGTCGTGAAAGTAGAACTTCCTTTATTCTAAAAAAGTCCCTCAGCCCTGTTTGACTTGAATGATCTTGGTATTTTTAAATAGGTCAAGCCAGTCATTTTTTTTTAACCATCATATTTTATTACACATTTTTGAATTAGTAATGTTTTATCCAGGTTTTAAACAATTTTAAAGCCCTCAATAAATATATAGACTGCAGATATTGTGCCTATTATGTTAAGTGAATTTAAAACAAAATCCCTGGGGAAAATCAACTGTACTTCAATTATTGATTGAACAAATCCTTACTGAACTCCTGTGGGCCAGGTCCTGGGCTGGCAGTGAGAATACAATGGTGATAAGAGCATGGCCTCTGCCCATACGGAGGAAAAAAGTCAATGAGGAAAGATTTAAAATAGTTGTTAAACACATAATGCCAACCATTGTTAAATGCTGTGGAAGAATGGGAGGGTGTAGTGCAAGCATACAATCAGGTTATCTCATTTAGATTGGGTTGGAGGGAGAGATTTCTCCCCTATGGACATGACTTTTGACTTACAAGATGAGTAGAAGTAAGCTAAATGAAAAGCATTTTAGAAACTGGACCACATGTGTGAAAGTCCTGGACAGTCCTGGACAGGAAAGTGAAAGAAAGTCAGAAAAGAAGCACAGTAAGAGGATGGAGTGGTATATGGTGAAGACAAAAGACGTAGCTGTCACCAGAGTTTGTAATTCCTCTCACGTTTATTAAGAATTTGAAAGTTTATTCTAAGTGCAATTTTACCCATGAAATTTTTTTATTAGAAGTCACATCATTAGATTTGCACTTACTTCCATAGAGTTAACTTTATTCTCCTCACCTTTTAAATTATAATTGTCTTAAGTGTTTCCTCTACATACATTGAACATCACTTCAGATGGTATTATAATTTTTGCTTCAACCATTAAATCCTATATAATAAAAAGGTAATATGCAAATTGACCCTAACAGTCGTACAGCCAGGAACGACCGGTCGCTATGACATGCACTGACCACCAGGGGGAAGCCAGTGGGGCAATCAATTGGGGGGCTCCGTGATCGCCCCAAAGAGGGAGGCCCAGGCCACCCTCTGTGGGCAATCAACCGGGGGACTCCGCAGAACTGGGTAACTGGGGAACCGGAAGGGTTGTAGTGGCGGACCCGAGCAACACCAGGCCAAGGCAGGT